>NC_056520.1:21038369-21096174 GCF_014905685.2 Nematolebias whitei
GACAAAGACAAACATATCGATAGGTAGGTAGACAGACATATCGATAGCTAAGTAGACTGACAGACAGACAGACCAACAGATTGACCGACCGACAAACCGACAGACAAACCGATAAAAGATCAATAGGTAGATAGATAGACCGACAGACAGGTGACAGACAGACTGATAGATTGAAAGACTGATAGAAAGACTGACAGATTGAAAGACCAATAGTTAGATAGATAGACCGACCAACAGACAGACAGACAGACAGACTGATAGATTGAAAGACTGATAGAAAGACCAATAGATTGAAAGACCAATGGTTAGATAGATAGACCGACAGACAGACAGATTGATAAGTAGACAGAAAGACCAACAGATAGATCGATTGACAGACTGACAGACCGACAAACAGATCGACAGATCGAAAGATAAATAGGTAGATAGACAGACCAACAGACAGACTGAAAGACATATAGACAGACAGACAGACAGACCGATAGATCGAAAGACCGATAAATCGAAAGACTGATAGGTAGATAGATAGACAGACCAACAGACAGACAGACCGATAGAACAAAAGACCGATAGGTAAATAGATAGACAGACCAACAGACAGACAGACAGACCGATAGATCGAAAGACCGATAGGTAAATAGATAGACAGACCAATAGACAGACAGAAAGACAAGAAAGAAAGACATATAGACCGACAGACAGACCAATAGACCGAAAGACCGATAAATTGAAAGACCGATAGATTGAAAGACCAATAGGTAGATAGACAGACCGACAGACAGACTGATAGATGGACCAGACAGACAGACCACATAGACTGATAGATTGATAGACCAATAGGTAGATAGATAGACAGATACTTTATAAATCGCTGGGGGAGGTTTGAGGCATCCGGGCATCATGAGGCATCATGTTTATTATTTAAAAGAGGATGCATTTTACAAATTGAACAAATGTCTGAAAATGCAACCAGCGAATAAAACTTTTCTTTAACTTGGAGTTGGAAATTATCAGCTTAAAAAAACATAATTTTGACAGTAATATGATATTTCATGTTTCCTGACAGCAAACCGAATACGGAGCAGAACCGGAGCGTCTGATGCCACATTTCTCTGCCATGGAAACCCCCTCCAGAGGGAGAGCGCCTGTGGCTGCTGACTTCTGCTGCTACATGTTGTGTTTTCCTCTTGTTCCCTGCAGCTTTGGCCCCCCTGCTGGCTGCAACATGACTTTTCCATCACTAATAATGCACTCAAATCTGTCACACTCTTCTTTTTCAGCACACTTTAAATATAGCTGCGTATAATGAGAAGACTCCATCTGATATGAACGCATGCAACAAGCCAGCCCCAGTTTCTTGCACACAAATTGTCTGATAATAGGAGTCTTACTTCGACTGGTCTGGTGAGGGAGGAATGTGGGAGTCCGTTCAGCTACAGGGGAGAGCTCCTTCCCCACAGGGCTCAGAATGCAATAGAGGGGGGAGGACAGGGATGAAGCTGCTGCAAGAAAGGCATAAACACAAGGTTCAAACTACACAAGCTCAAGTTCAAACACAAGAATCAAAGCTAGGACTCAGTTATTACAATAAGAGCATTTAAAATATTAAAATGTTGCCTCTGTTTGACTACCGTGTCTTTCAGCCGGTTGGGGAGTTGAGCAGGGTTTGACTGAGGGGGCAGTGTCGATGGAAGACACACCGACAGCTGGAGTTGAAGGGGATCCGGGGAAGGAGGTGGTGGAAGGGATGGACAGGGAGCTACGCCACCTGGAGACTGAGGAGGAGGAGAGGGAAGAAGGTAAACAAGAAAAACAGGCATTGTGTCTGGCTTCACAGAGAGCAGCAGTTACCTCACCGACAGTGTCAGACACTCACTGCTCCATCCAGCACAGAGGACAAAAGCTGGTTCTGACACAACAGAGCTGCTCAGACTCTGCAGCTGTACCTGGTGCTGACTGTCACATACACACACATACACACACACACTGTATAGCTAGTACAGCTAATTTCCATTGAAAACAAAGTGAGGACCAGGAAAATGTCCTCACTTCCCAAAAATGACCTCACTTTGTTGGTTAAAAACATATGGTGGTCCTCACTCTGTACCTGAAACAAGAACATGCACACACATGTGTGCAGATGAATAAATACTGCATCCTGTGCCTTCTTCTACACGCTGACAGAGCTGCAGACACTGGATCTCTCTTCTTTACCTGTCGTGAATAATACGCCACTTTGCTACAGAAGAGGGGGCGCGTTTCTTTTATGTAAATCGTTTCTATAGCAACAACTCTAAACCTCAAGCGGGGAGAGCTGGTGGGAGCATTTCTCTGCAGCTATAAGACATGCATTGGCTTCGGGAGGGTAACACCAGCTGATGCAATGACACGAGCAGCTGCAGCAACTTCAGCAGGAGCTCCACCGCTGTGACACAAATCTTCACTAATGCCATTGTGAGAGAGGGTTAGGTGAAAAGACACGGACCACAAAGAAAACAGATCAGTAAACTAAATTACTGTGGAAAGTCCTTGCGGCTGAAGACTGGCTGTGAGGTTGATTGTCATCAAAATGCCAAAGGGTCAAAATGTTTTCCAGATTAATTTAGTTGATCAAAATACATAATAATAATAATAACTAGAGAAATTGCATTTCCCACAAAAATGCGGCATGAATGTTTATTGATGAAGAATTTGCTAAAAAAACAGCTGAAATTAGCTAAAAACCTACTGAAATGGAGTTGAAATGGAAGAAGAAGCCTAAGTTGGCAGAAGAAAGCAGAAAGAACACCAATTAGCTGAATTAGGTTTAAAAAAGCAGAAATGAGAACAAAAATTACAAAATTAGCTATAAAAGAAAAAGCTGAAGAAATAAATGAAAAGTAGCTGAAAAGGCAGAAAGAAGCTTAAACTACCAGAAGCAAGTGGAAGTAGCTGAAAAGAGCTAAAAAAAAGTGGAATTACATGAAAAAGCAAAATTTAGCACAAAACAGCTAAAAAGTAGCTGAACTAGCAGAAAAAGCTGAAACTAGCAGAAATAAACCGAAAGGAGCATAACAAGCTGAAATTAGCAGAAAGAATTTAATTAGACTAAAAGTAGCAGAAATTACCACGAAAAATTTGAATATCTGAGAACAGCTTAAATTAGCTAAAAATGCTAACAATGTAGATGAAAAGGTAGAACAAGTTTAAAAGAAGAAAGCAGAAAGAACACAAGTTAACTGAATTAGACTAAAAGAAGCAGAAATCAAAATCAAAAATCAGCTTTATTATCAATTCACCGAGATACAATGAGAACATACAGTCGTCCAAAAGATGGGCGGAGTGCACGAAGCTGCTGCTATGATGGCGCTGCCTCTTATCTTTTTTAGAATACATTTTTTTAGATAGAAAAAGGGACAAAGCCATGAGGAGAGAGTTGTAGTATTACAAAAAAGATCTCTTCACACCATGTCCTATCAGGACACAATTTAAGACATAAAAACTCTCTGCCAGCTAAAGCACATTTATGAACACGTTACATATGCATTTGACGACGAGGTGGTCCATGAAGCACCAACAGAATGTTCATTGTCCTGATAAGATGATGGTCAGCCGGCACAGTTCTGATAAGCCCCCACAGAAGTTGTTGTTGTTGGTGGTGGGGGTGGGGGTGGGGGGGTGGGGGTAGACAAAGCTTTTCCTTAGTTTACACATTTCCCAGGAGAAATTGATACATCAGCCTGTTTTTGAGGGCAACCGGGGGAGTCAGATTCATATAGGCCACAATTGTTGATTTTTTTCAGGCAGACTATTTTTCTTGTCAGCCTTGAGTCTTATTGATACTTTCAAGATCCAAAATGGACAGATTAGGGTGCATTCTACTGGTCCGTGCTTACAAGCCCCTCCTAGGTTGTTTCATGCTGGCAAATCCCAAAGCTGCAGGTGGCCTGTGATTCTCACAAATCACTTCCATCTTACAGTTTAGCTCATAAATCAGCTTATTTTGAGTCCTCAAAGCACAAACCAAACCTTCACAAGCAGACGGTCTGATAAGGGCCAAATTAGCTGCAGCCAGAAGAAATGGTTCAGGCATCTGGTCAAAAGGCCCCCTGGGTGCCTCTCTAGGGAGGTGCTTCAGGTATGTCTGACTTGGAGGAGACCCTGGGGAAGACCCAGGACATGCTGGAGAGACTATGTCTCTCGGTTGGCCTGGAAAAGCCTTGGAATCCTCCCAGAAGAGCTGGAAGAGGTGGCTGTGGAAAGAGAGATCTGGACCTCCCTGCTCAAACTGCTGCCCCTGCGACCCGACTTTGGAACAAGCGGAAGATGATGGATGGATGGATTTGAATTTCTCTGGCCAAACTGCAGTGATTCAAAAACATCAGCACATTGTTTCCACAGATCCTTTCTTCTCAGGACATCAGATTGTGTTTTAAAGACCTTTGAATCTCCAGAAGCCTGCTGGTGAGAGCAGACATCCACAGCAGACATCTTCTTCCATCTTTATTTAGCTGAAACAAGTAATTATCAACGGGGTCACCGCCAAGCTGCAATTTTTGTAGTTAAAAAATAAAATAAAATAATTAAACTATCACCTTCCTACATCCCCATCTGGAGCCACCTACAGAGGAACTCTTAATCATCTTAAAATATTTCAGAACAGAGAAGTGCTCTCAGAAATTATGAGAGAAAAGTCTGGTGGTTAAGCATCTCTCGGCTGTGAATCATTATATTATAATAGTACTGAACATGTCCAATGTCCAAGGAGAGGTATTAAAACTTTATTATCACAATGTCAGGTGTTTCAGATTTACCCCTCATCACCAAAGATATACAGCCTTTACAACTACAAGAGTCATTTTCAAACATTTCCCCTACAACATAAAATCTGTACAGAGCCACAAAATTTACTTGGCCTTCAGAATTTAAAATAAAATATTAAATAAATCTTCATTTTATAAACACTATAAAACAATATGCAATGTGGCAGTTTTATAAAAAGTGTCAAGTATTTACACAGAGCCACTCATTTCATTCATTAGTTGTAAGTAGCTGCTTATTTTGCTCATTTGGAAATTATTAAAATAAATAGCAAATTTAGAAATAAAAAATTGAGAAATTGAATTTCCAGCAAAAATGCAGTGTGAATACAGTGTGAAATGCCAAGATGGCTGCGCTCTTGGGAGTCGCAGCTGCACAGGCTCCTGGTGCAATCTCAGCTTTTAGGAGTTTTGAAATTGACTCCGAGCCTGACTCCGCACGCTTTGTGTGTGTGAATTATAGCTGAATCAAACTGATGAGAACAAGAGCAGATTTACCACAGAATACAGCAGTGATCAGCAATGATCTCAGATCTACGCTTGGCAAAATGCAGATCCTAAAGTCATCTACCTGGAAGCTTCAGCAGAGCTGCTCTAACGGGAAGAGGAAGCGCTGTTC
Organism: Nematolebias whitei; assembly: GCF_014905685.2. Lineage (NCBI taxonomy): Eukaryota > Metazoa > Chordata > Actinopteri > Cyprinodontiformes > Rivulidae > Nematolebias > Nematolebias whitei. The sequence continues at coordinate 21,043,788 of NC_056520.1, forward strand.
CCGGCTTAAGAAGCAAGGTTGCCGGGCGAGGGTGCAAGTAAGGCTAAACGCTAATGCTAAGGCTGGTAAACTACAGATACCTTCTCTCTTTCTGTCGAACGTCCGCTCTTTGGACAACAAGATGGATTTGTTTCGTCTGAGAGTGGGTACCTCAAAGGAGATGAGGAAATGTGCAGTGCTTTGTCTCACTGAATCATGGCTTAACAGCGACATGCTGGACTCAGCGTTCCAGCTGGATGATAGACTTTTTTTCCGAGCGGACTGCTGCAGGGAGCTAACGGGGAAATCAGGGAGAGGCGGAGTATGCATTTACGTGAGTAAAAGTTGATGTACAAACAGTACTCTGATAAAACAGCTCATGCTGCAAGGCTTTGGAGCAGCTAACAGTAGAATGTCAAACACATTATCTACCCTGCGAGTTCACGGTGGTGTTCATAACAGTTGTTTACATAGTCCCGGATGCTAATGTTACAGATGCTCTGCATGATGCTGCATAATTTTAGCTCGTTGCAAAACAAACACCCTGAGGCTCTTTACATGGGAGCTGGTAGTGATGTAACGGTACACATGGGTGTACTGAATCGTTTCGGTACAGCATGTTTGGTTCGGTACACGTGTGTACCGTTTCAGTTATTTATTTCACTCATTAAATTTTATTAACAAGAGATTATGTGCCACGGAATTAAAGTTCCTATGCGTGTTTCAGCACGGAGCTATTATCTTGTAGCACGCGTAGCATTAGCAGCCTAGCAGGTAACGAACAAGCCATCTCGTTGCAGTCTCCTGTTTGGGAACATTATGGCTTTCTTGTTAAAAGACAAGTGCAAATCCAAAACTGTGTGTCAACGTTGTTTCATGGTGATTGGATCTACTGCAGGCAACACGTCTAACTTGTTAACGCAGTTGAAACAACATCATTCGAATGTGAACATAGCTTGGTACAAAGACCGATAGCAGCATTTAAACAACCTTTATCAGGTAATTCAGATAGGTACAAAGCAATAACAAAAGGTGTAGGAGTTTTGAAAGCTCTGGATCTACGTCCGAATGTTGTTGCTGCGCAAACTTTAAGCATATGATTAAAGTTCTTTAGCCCCGCTGCCTATGACATCTCACCACGTCAACACTTCAGGCAAAGAGTTGTAGCAGCACTTTATGAAAAACTAAAACTGATCGTCAACAAGTCCAATCCCAGATTTAAAGCCCTGCCACATGATGATAAATGAGAGAGGATATTCAACCACCTCATATGATGACCGTGCAAGAAGAGGTATTGTTACTGTATTATTGTGATCTAATTAACTTCTTTAATTTAAAAGTATAATCTTATTAACTCAATTTTTTATCTGTGTTGTTTGCAGTCTGAGGATGATAGCAGCTGAGTCTTCTTCAGCCACCAGATCACCTCCAGCTAAGAAGTCTGTAATGACTGAACTTGTTTACTTGGCATATTTACAAAAGGCATATTTTCAAAATAAACATTTTGTAAGTCTTTATTTTGGTCTTTTTTGTATCAAAAATTAACCGAACCGAGCCCTCCTTGAAATTGAACCGAACCAAAATGTGATTTTAGCACACCAATACACCCCTAGTAGCTGGTGACTTTAATCACGTAAATCTAAAGGACTGCCTGCCAAGATTTTAGCAGCATGTTTCCATACCAACACGTGAAAACAACATGCTGGACCGTGTTTACACGAACGTACGGGATGCATACAAAGCCACCCCCTGCCCCAACCTAGGACTCTCTAATCATATCTCCATCTTCCTGGTCCCTGCTTACCTCCCCCTGCTGAGACGCTATGACTGATACAAAAGAAAGTTAAATCTTGGATGAAGAATGGTGACACCATACTGAAAGACTGTTTTGCATGCACAGATTGGCATATATTCAGAGTAGGTGCTGAAAATGAGGGGGCGATAGACCTGGAGGAATACACATCCTCAGTCCTGGGGTACATTAGCAAATATGATGATGATGTCACTACCATCAGATATATCATCAGATATATTAAGAGCTACCCAAACAGGAAGCCTTGGCTGAATGTAAAGGTTTGCACCCCGCAGGAAGCCAGGAACACTGCCTTCAGGTCTGGCAACTCACAGGAGCTGAGAAGGACAAGGAAAGAGCTGGTTGCTGGTATTAAGAGGACCATTGCCACATATGCACAGAGGATTGAGGGTCAGTTCACCTCACAAGACCCACAGGGCATGTGGAAGGGCATTAAGCGTATAACAGATGATAAAGGCAGAGGTGCACAATGCCCGAGGGACTCATCACTGCCTGATGCCCTTAACAAGTTATATGCATGCTTTGAAGACCCAAACAAACCACCCAGCACCAGACTCATCACATCACCAGAAGAAGAGTTTCTCAGCCTGACCTCAGCCAAAATGAGGAGTACTTTCAAGAGGATTAATCCTCACAAAGCAACTGGCCCAGATGACATACCCAGGAAGGTGCTGAAAGAATGTGCCGATCAGCTCTGCGAGATGCAAGCAGACATCTTTAACTCCTCACTCACCCTGGCAATAGTTCCCACCTGAATCATCCCAGTCCCAAAGAGCTCTACAGTGACTGGTCTGAATGACTATCGGCCAGTAGCCCTCACCCCGATAGTCGCTAAATGCTTAAAAAAACTGGTCATGACCCACATCAAACCAACCATTAACGAGGACCCTCACCAGTACGCATATTGTGAGAATCAATCAACAGAAGATGCCATCTCCTCTGTGGTCCACACTGCTCTCACCCACCTGGAGCAGAAGGCCTCTTACGTCCGTATGCTCTTTGTGGACTTCACGTCTGTCTTCAATACCATGATCCCCAAAACCCTGATGGACAAACTACTCACACTAGGATTAAGCCCCTCCATTTGCAACTGGGTCCTAGACTTCTTAACATAGAGACCACAGTCTGTGAGGATCCACAACTTCTCCTCCTCCACCATAACCCTCAGCACTGGCTCCCCTCAGGGCTGTGTGCTGAGCCCTCTCCTGTTCACTCTGATTACATATGACTGTGCACATACCCATCCAGACTGTTATATTGTAAAGTTTGTAGATGATACAGCGGTGGTGGGATGAATCACAAACAATGATGAGTCCAGCTACAGACAGGGGGTGGAACACCTAGAGAGCTGGTGCAGGAAGAACAACCTTCACATCAATGTGAAGAAGATGGAGATGGCCGTGACTTTAGACAGAACAAACACACCTAACCCCTGAACATAGGAGGATCTGCAGTGGAAGTGGTCCCCTGCTACAAGTACTTGGGTGTGCAACTGAACAACAGCCTCAGCTGGGGCAACAACACCACCAGCCTGATCAAGAAAGCACATCAGAGACTCTAATTCCTTAGGTGGCTGAGGTGAGTTGGTCTGGGAAGCTCAGTCCTCACCTCCTTCTACAGGTGTGCAATGGAGATCATCCTGTGCTCCAGCATCAACGTGTGGCATGGAGGCTGCACAGCTGCAGAAAGAAAAGCTTTGCAGAGAGTGGTGAAGGCTGCACAGAAGTCTGTTGGAGTGAGCGTCCCCACCATCACAGACATCTACACCTCTAGATGCAGGAAGAGGGCAACATGTATCATGAAGGACCCCACTCTCCCAGCACACACACTTTTTGCCCCGCTCCCCTCAGGCAGGAGGTTGAGGAGCATTAAGTGTAAAACTACTAGACTGAGGAACAGCTTCTATCCTGAGGCTGTTAGACTCATGAATATCTAACCAGGATGATCACTGTGAAAAAAAAATCACATTATGTTGCAGCTGATCTGTTTCATGTTGCTGTGTTGATTCATACTCATCTGCTCACACTGACTCATGTTCATACTGCTGTTCGGCATATTGTTTTTGTACTACTAGTGCTTAGTGTATTTTTAGTTAACATTTTACTTAGTTCATATCTTAGAACTTACTATTTTTCTTTTACATTTTATTGGATGGAACTGGGACCTTGTGTACACAATTTCATTCCACCTCATGTACCACATACGACAAATAAAGAACCTTGAATTCTTGAATGCTTGTTGCAGAAGAACTTGATGAAAAATAACCGAAAAACATGCTGAAATGTAACTGAAATGGAAGGACAATCGTAAATTACCAGAAGAATGCAGAAAGAAAAATATTTGATGAAATAGGTTTAAAGTAAGCAGAAATCAGCAAAAAATTCTAGAAAGTACCTAAAAAGGCAGAAAGATTTTTAAACTACCAGAAGAAAGTGGAAGTAGCTGAAATGAGCTACAAAAGTGTGGAATTAGCTGAGAATGCTAAAATTAGAATGAAATAGCTAAATAGTAGCAGAAATAAATGAAATTAGCAGAAATAAGCTGAACGGAGCAGAACAAGCAGAAATTAAAAAAAGTTAATTAGGCTGAAAGTAGTGAAAGCACCACAAAAAACTTGAATTTATCAGAAAACAGCTTAAATTAGCTAAAAATGCAAAAAATCTAGATGAAAAGGTAGAACAAGCTTAAATTAGCAGAAAAAAGCAAAAAGAACGTTTGCCCAGTTAGACTGAAAGAAGCAGAAATTAGCAGAAAAAGTGGAAATAATCTGAAAAAGCTGAAATTAGCAACAACAACAACAACAAAAAACCAGCTGAAAAGTCACTAAAAAAGCAGAAAGAAGCTAAAATTACCAGAAGGAAGTGGAGAGAGCACATTTCTGCTGGATTAGGCTGAAAAAAGTTTAAATGATGCAAAAAAAATAAAAATAAAAATGTGGAAATAGCTACAAAAGGTCAAATTACCATAAAATGGCTAAATAGTAGCTGAAAAGGCAGAAAAAGCTGAAACTTGCAGAAATAAGCTGAAAGGAGCATAACAAGCTGAAATCAGCAGAAAGAAGTTAAAACTACAAAAATGTTGTAGTTAGCAGAAAAAAAACGGAAAGGAGCACAAAACAGCTGAAAAAAACAGCTGAAATTAGCTGAAAATTATTGGAAAAAAGTTTAAGTTTGCACAAAAAAGTTGAAAGAAGCTGAAGCAGAAAATATGTGAAAGGAGCAGTAAAAGGTTGTAAACAGATCCAAAGATGTGAAGGATGGAAAATGAGCTCAATTCATTTTTTATGAGAAAAATGGCAGAAAAGGCTAAATATTTCAAAAAGCTAAAGTTGCGCCAATACCAAAAGTCATAGCAGGATTGCCCTGAAAGAGCTGAACGTTTTGATATGATTTGTTGAAATATCACAAAAACTGCGAGACAAGAATCGAGCCTAAAATCGTACAGAAGAAAAACGGATCACAATAGTGTGAATGCTTCATAAGCTTTCACACAACAAGAGGTATGTCGATGTCCCCAGTCTCTGATGGATTTGAATAGTGAATGTTTGTAGTTTTCAAGATGACATTTCTTTGGATTGCAACTGAAGAGGGAACGCAAGTAAACCTTAATGTTTTTGGTGCAAGACATGGGTCAAATGGGTAGGAGTTACACTGTAGAGAAGAACAGACGTAGATTTTTTTTTGTTTTTATTTTGCATTGGTGAGGCAATGCAGAGTGACATATCCTGGTGAGTGGATATGGTGGTGACCATTTTGAATTTTGATGTGTCAACCCAATATTTGATAGTAACCTTTCTTATGCCTAGATGCAACCACACCAAAATGCAAGTCAGCACATTGCTTATTTTTGAAGTTATCCAGCTCATTGTGTTAACATACAGTGCATCCATAAAGTATTCACAACACTTCACTTTTTCCACATTTTATGTTACAGCCTTATTCCAAATTGTATTAAATTAATCTTTCATCAAAATTCTACACACAACACCCCTTTATGACAATGTGAAAAAAGATATTCGAGATTTTTGCTAATTTAATAACAATAGAAAACTGAGAAATCCCATTTAAGTAAGTATCCACAGCCTTTGCCATGAAGCTCCAAATTGAGCTCAGGTCCATCCTGTTTCCACTGATGATCCTTGAGATGTTTCTACAACTTAAATGGAGCCCACATGTGGTAAATTCAATTGATTGGACTTGATTTGGAAAGGCCCACACTGTCGGGTCCCATAGTTGACGGCGCATGTCAGAGCCCATACACAAAGCATACAGTCAAAGGAATTGTCTGTAGACCTCCAAGACAGGATTGTATTAAGGCACAAATCTGTGGAAAGATACAGAAAAATGTCTGCTGCCTTGAAGGTCCGAATGAGCACAGTGGCTTCCAGCAGTCGTAAATGGAAGAAGTTTGGAACCACCAGGACTCTTCCTAGAGCTGGCCGGCTGTTTAAACTGAGCAATCGGGGGAGAAGGGTCTTAGTCAAACTGCCCCACAGATTTTTTTTCTTCCATTTACCTTTATTTACACAGGTAGTCTCATTGAGCCATGAGAACTCATTTTCAAGAGAGACCTGTTTAAGGAGCAGATGGGGTTAAGGGCCTTGCTCATGGATCCAGAGTGGGGCAAATGAGGGTGGGAGCAGGTGTGGGTGCTTCACCTACCTCACCCACATTTTTGATGTTGTCGGTACCGGGGCTTGAGCTGGCGATCTTCCAATCACAGGCCCACCTTCTCTAACCTCTGCTCCACCACTCCCCCCCTGACCTGCAGAGTTTAATGTACCATATTTTTCGCCTTATAAGTTGCAGTTTTTTGCATAATTTACATGCCCTGCGACTTATAGGCCAAAGCGACATATTTATGGATATTTTCCCATATTTATAAACCAATTTTTGGCTGTGATATGACCGTTTCCATTCATTCTGACTGAAAAAAAAATTGAGCAGTACCACTTTCAGCCACTTGATGGCAGCAGAGTAGTAGTGGTAGTATGGCATGCCGTTGCATCATGTAATAGGAAAACGTGGCTATAATGACAAATTCAAAAAAGTTCAAGACAAAAACAACTGGACTTTATTTATTATATGTTATACTTTGTTTTTTTCTTGAACTTTTTTGAATTTATCATGTCCTAGGTGACTGAAAATCTTCACCAGCTATTAATGACACAATCCGCTTGCCTTTGTCCCCCCACCTTCGTTCTGCTCGCTGCTTGGAACCGTCAAACCAGCTGCACAGCCTTGGCAAAAAGCAGCTAATTTGACCATTAAAGTGCATTTACTAAGCAAACGTTAGACTGAGACAAACCTTTATTATAATTTCGAGCAAACAAATAATTGTGTTTAAGTGTTAATCTTGTTAAATTCTTGTTAAAGTCCTCACATGCACGCTCTTGCAGCCACCATTTGGCAGCCCATCGATTTTTGGCATAACACCAGCCCACATTTCCGGGTTGTCAGCGGTGACGCGAAATAAACGCGACGCGTCCGTGGTGATGCATAATAGATTAAATTTATACAGCAAGCGACATATTTATAGATTTTTCCACTTTATTAGACAAATATGGACTGATGAAACTTATGGGGCAGAGCGACGTGTACAGCGGAAAATACAGTAGCTCAGTGGGCATCCATCTCCACATGACACACTGACTTCACAAACATGGTTCATATGCATCAGACATCACAAGTAGGCCTTCAGTTCAAGATAATAGTGTTTTTGGAGATGGTTCGGTTGTTTTGGGAGACAATTAAGTTGCTTGTTCTCAGGGCAGAGGGGAAAAATGTTCTCATCCACAATAATAAAGCACAATAAAAACATTCAAAACCTTTGACTGAAAATTCTCTAACACTGACTTAAGATTTTCTTTCTTTTTATCTTTAGCTGGTGGGAACTAATAGCAGCCCACCGCAGTGATACTTTATCAGCAGAACACATAATTTTGACCGTGTAGGAAAAAGACGCATCATGTCTTCATTAAAGTCTTTTGAATGATGAAGATGTCCGTTTAGCAAAAGCTATGGGAGGTGTTGTGTAACTTCTCACTTTACATGTAAAAAAAACCCCACAATCAACTCTAAATGCACCAAACAACAACTGCAAGCGTCATGAGATGATCCTCTCAATCAGGTCAGCAGTCAGTAAAGTTTAGAATCCATGTTTAAAAAGTCCATTCTGTCTCATGAGGTAACTATGGCAACATTAAAATCAGACCAATAAAACGTGGCTTCGGATCGACACTCTGTTCTCTACAGCCAGCTGACACAACAGTGTGTTTTAACCAATGTTTAGCTTCCTGTTTTACTTCCTGAAATCAGTTTCCTTCTTTGTCCGTGTTGCTCTCTGGGAGAAAGAGCTTCTGTAATCAGATGGGCACGTCAGGTGACTCCGGTCTGATCTGCTTAATGCTATTAATGTGTTCAGCTTTACCGTCCTGCTGAGCCTCATTGCAGTGATGAAGGTAATCCGACTGATGGGCTCTCTTGTAAATGGTCTCTGGAGTCCTGCACCACCAGGACCAGGTGGTTCTGTAAAACCCACTCTGGCTGCCGTTTATGAACAATCTAGTTAGTCACCATTGGCTGAAATGGTTTAAAAAGTATTACTCTGAACTCTGAATTATTACTGATGAACATTTCATATCTAGGCTCTTCACTTCAATTTCCAACGTTTAATCGTACTATATCACCACTGGTCGAGATTTCAGCTACAGTATGTACACGATCCTGCTGGTGGTCTCATCATACAGCTAGTGCTGATGTTCTATCCTACAAGATCCTCCTCTAAACTCTCTTTGTTGAATGTAACTGGGACCCTGTGTACATAGTTTTGTTCCACCTCATGTACAACATGTGATGTGAATGACAAAAAAGAACCTTGAATCCTTGAATCCTAAACCATACTGCATTAATACACTCATCCAAACTATTAACCTCTGCCAAAGAGTTAGGTTCATCAGATCCATGGAGATCTAAGTTCCCTTACTCTTTTTCCCCCTCACATGCTACCTTCTCAATAACAGGCGGCAGTTGGCAATTTCGACACCTACTCAAGTGTCTGACGCCACAGCCGTTGAACCACTGGGCATCTGGCTGAGATCCGATAAGAGGTTTGAGGGCATCAGCTGCCAAGGTACTATACACAAACTGTTGTTGTATGTGGATGATTTACTCCTTTATACATCAAATCTAACTACATCACTCCCAGTGGCTCTACACATTTTAAAACAATATGGCCAACTCTTTGGCTATAAAATTAACCTTGGAAAGAACGAGTTATTTACAGTGAGGTTGGCGATTTGCCGATTTACAAAGCACCCTTTAAGAGAGAGGACAACTGTGTCATATATTTAGGTGTGACCATAACCATGTCTCTGTTCAATATACTCAATAAAAAATCTCCCCTTTCTTGGTAAAGTAGTGGAAGAGTTTGATAGATGGTCCATGCTACCTTTATCACTAGCTAGCAAGTGGAACCTCATTAAAATGAGGTATTGCCAGAGAAGATTCTTCTTCTTCTTTCGTTTTTTTCCCTCTTGAGGGGTTGTCATAGCGAGTCATCCTCCTCCATCTCGCTCTGTCTTGACTCCAACTATCTCCATGTCTTCTCTAACTGCATCCATATTTCTTTTATTTGGCCTTCCTCTTTGTCTTTTTCCTAGCAGCTGCATTTCTAACATCCTTCTACCAGTATACCCACTGCCCCTCCTCTGGACATGTCCAAACCATCTTAGTTTGGCGTCTCTAACTTTAGCTCCCAATTGTTCAACCTGTGCTGTACCTCTGATCCATCCTTGTTACTCCTAAGGAGAACCTCAACATTTTTATTTAAACCAATTCCAGTTCTTTCTCCTGTCTTTTTGTCAATGCCACTGTCTCCAGACCATACAACATAGCTGGTCTCACCACTGTCTTGTAAACGTTTCCTTTGACCTTTGTTGACATACTTTTGTCACAAATCACTACTGAAACTTTTCTCCATCCAGCCTGAATTCTCTTTAGCACCTCTTTACCACACTTCCCGTTCTCCTGGGCAGTTGACCTGCACCTTTGTGACCTCTGATCCATGTAGTCTCAAGGGCCCGGCATACTCCATCCGAAGCGCCAAAATGGGCTCTCATTGACGTAATTGCGTGACGAAAATTGGTTCGTTTTCTTTGTAGAGCAGCTTCGCAGAGTCGACAGTTCATCTTCGGGTGGAGTATGATGGGTCCTTTATTCATCTCATCCAAACCTTGATTGCACAATTCTCATAGGATCTTTGGTAAAATATTCAAACTTACACAAAAGTAAGTGATCATAAAGGTTTTCCTATATACCAACTAGAAAAACAGCCTCTACTGAAGATATTTTAAAATATATTCTTGATGCATCACGCTTCCTTCTGAAAATGTCTCTTCTGCAGAAAATAGAGCAATCACCAAACGTCCCATTTCATGCTACCGAAACCAGAAGAATGAGTTAACAATGAAATACTAGAATCATCATAGAATTTTATCTGACTGGAGTTTTCCGATCATACTTAGTCCAAGCGTCCTCAAGAGCAAAGGTCTGACTCACCTTGTTCCAGACGAAGGGACAAAGACCTCCTGGCGGCCTCAACCTCTGATTTGGGTCCATCCAGAACCTGCCGACACCACTGCAGAGGTGTGAGGGCATCGCTTGTGATCTCTTTGGCCTTGGATGTCACATATAACCTGGAAACAGAGATGACGAGACAAAAGACAAGACGAGACTGAAAATGAGAGAAATGTTTGATGGGTGATCATGTGACGTACATCACGTATCAAAACAACGGCACAAATTTGTCAAAATAACAACGATCAAAATGTCAAAAAGACAGTCCAATTTACGTTCACCAAAAAAAAAAAAAGTTTTCTCATTGTACAACAAAATAACTAAGAATTGAAGCACATGAAGGCAGTGGCAATGGAGATGGTACTCGACACGGGCGGGAAGGGGGGGCAGTGTTAGGATGCTTGAAAGAAGCGGAGCGTACTCTATTCACACAAGGTTATAAACACAAGTTTACTTATGTAGATGTTTAACAACGCGTTAAAATACACCAGGATGCAGGAATAGGCGTCACAACCATTATATGTGAAGGGAACTTGTCCACACCACATAAAAAAAACCCCGTTCATTTGGACCCCCCTCATTTACCATGAAACATTAGTTCAGTTGGCGCTGTTTCTATTACTTAAAGAACGTCATTCCACTTGATAAATAGGAGAATACTCAAACCACTAAAACTCCACTCCAGGTTTTCCAGGTTACCTACAACACTCCAGCAGCCTGCAGTGTTTCTCCTCTGCGTCTCCTGCGTTGGCAGGATGCACACAGGTGGAGGAGGTGGAGAATCTGTGTTGCCAACTTAGCAAGCTTAGTGCGGGCAGTTGTTGCCCAGTAGGGTTAGGATCATAGACATCTATACATGGTTAGGATGCTTTGAGAGAAGTGGAGCGCTACGTCTGTAGCATCTTAGCTTAGCATTAAGCTAAGTGTATGGCGCTGTAAGACGCTATGTGTTGAGGTGCATTAAAGTTGAAATGTCTTTAAAACCCACAGCTGAATTTACACAAACCTGGTGTGAAACATGCTTTCAATGTGTGGAATTAAAATAAGGAAATTAGGTGAAATGTTGCTGTTTTTGTGCAGTGTACACTTTTTTGGCACACTGGTGGTGTGTGCGTGCGCGTGCACACACTCCAAAAGTGTGTCTCCCCCCCACATTACAGATATTTCTGACGTCTAAGAGGAAATGGCATCTACTTTATTCAAAAGTTTCTGGGGGAGGACCCCCCTTTCCCCCAGCATTGTTTAGTTTACAAATTAAGCACTGAGTCTGGGTCAATACAACTTGGTGGTCAAGCCCCCTCTTGATCTGGTGCGGAGTGAGTTTGCAGCGTTCTTATTTGCAGTTATATTGGGGTGGGGGGTGGGGTTGTGTTTTAGGTATTTGCAGCATATTCTCTTTACGTTTCTTTCATTGATTGTGTGTTGTGTCGTCTATTTTCTGTTTAGCATAAGTTTTCTTTTGCTGCGTTTGTCAGTTGCATTTTTTTTTTTGCATTTGTGCGTTTCGGACTTAGCATCATTCGTGTGTTTGCACCTGTCAGCCACCGTAGTTTACATGTTGCTTTTGACTTGCAGTTGAAAGTTTGACAAGAAAGGAGAAACTGCTATATTAAGACTCCCCTTCCTCTTTTTTGATTTTTTAAAAACCTTTCCTGCTGCATGGCGGCACATTCAGCAAACAAAACAAGTCAAAGATCTGTACAAAGCACCAAAATCAATTTCGTCACATTCTCATGACTCTAGTTGCTGCTTTAGAAAAACTGAAAAAAATGCAAAGCTGCTCTAAGTTTTTCGGTCTCAGAAACGATCAGCGTATTCTGTTGTTAAAGGACACAGTCCTGACTTCATCTTTCCTCTGTGTCACCACCGTCTCTCCTTTTTGGTACAAGTATCTTGAAAAAGCTAGTGCTCTTCTCAGATGGAAGGGAATCGGATTATTCTGACAGCCCTGAACTCCCGCTCTTCGATTCTGCTCTGCAGGCTCCACAGCTTGGTCTGAATTATAGATTAAAACCTGCTGCAGACATCAGGAGTCTGACCTGAAGGTGGACGGGGCAACCACACAAACACACCAGCCTTAAAGTCTGAACATCTGAAAAGCCCCAGTCTGCATCCTGCAATAAGAACATGAATTATTGTGTGAATGTTTATGAAGCATTCACACGATTATGATCCATTTTTCTTCCGTACATTTCTCAGCATCTTTCTCGTTCCACAAATTTTGTGCTATTTTCAACAAATCATATTTCAAAACGCCAAAGTTCATGTTCATTAATCCAAGTATAATGCTCAGTCAGGTCATCTGGATGGTTTCTTTTGTTGCTGAGACATTTCGTCCTTCATCCGAAGGACTTATTCAATCTGAGAAGCCACCAAGCCAAACTGAATCCCACAAACAGCTCACTCCCAGAGTGGAAAAAAAAAGACAGTTGTCTAGTGATAAGATGGCTTCTGGGGCCCGCCCTCTCCCCCGTCAACTCCTCTAAGGCAGCCATGCCAACTGAGCTCATTTTCTATCCACCAAATCTTTAGATCTGTTTACAACCTTTTACTGCTCCTTTCACATTTTGTTCAGCTTCCTTGTGGAAATTGTAACTTTTTTCAGCTACTTTCAGCTAATTTTAGCTGGGGTTTTTTTTCAGATGTTTTGTGCTTGTTTCAGGATCTTTATGCTAACTACAACATTTGTGTGCTTCCTCTAACGTCTTTATGCAAATTTCAGCTGGGTATGCTCCTTTCAGCTTATTTCTGCGTTTCAGCTTTTTCTGCTATTTCAGCTACTATTTAGCTGTTTTTATGCAAATGTTATCCTTTTCAGCTTATTTTGTTTTGTTGCACTCATTTAAACTTATTTCAGCCTAATTCAGCAAAAATGTGCTCTCTCCACTTCCTTCTGGTAATTTAAGCTTCTTTCTGCTTTTTTTTAGCTACTTTTTTTAACTGATATTTGCTAATTTCTGCTTTTTTTCCAGATAATTTCCACTTGTTTGTGCTCATTTCAGCTTCTTTCAGCATAATTGGGCAAACATGTTCCTTCTGCTATATTCTGCAAATTTAAGCTTGATCTATCTTTTCAGCTAGATTTTTAGCATATTTTAGCTATTATTCAGCTATTTTCAGATACATTCAAGTTTTTCATGGTAAGTGCTGCTACTTTTAACCTAATTAAAATATTTCTGGTAATTTCAACTTGTTCTGCTCCTTTCAGCTTATTTATGCTAGTTTCAGTTATTTCAGCCACTATTTAGATGTTTTTATTCTAATATTAGCTTTTTCAGCTAATTCCACATTTTTTGCACTCATTTCAGCTTTTGTATTCTATCTGCTTTCTCCAGCTGATTTATGCTTGTTCTACATTTTCAGATACGTTTCAGCATTTTTTTTTTAGCTAATTTCAGCCGTTTTTCAGCAAGCTCTTCGGCTATAATCATTTACACTGCATTTTCGCAGGAAATGCAGTTTCTCTATAGCTTCTTCTTGTTTAAAAATAATTTTGGGCTTTTATTTCTAAGAAATTAAAGGCCTAGCATTCCTTGAAGGAGTGCATATCACCCACTGCTTTCCATGTAATGATGAGAAATTCAAACTTGTCCATTTTCTTTACCCACTAATTCCTTTCCAGATCACTGGTGCCCATACCCAGCAGTCACAGTGAGAGAAGCGGGACATGTCTCCAGTCCATCACAGGGACACAGACAAGACACATGACAAACAACCACTCACTCTCTCACTTAGGGACAATTTTAGAGTTAACATTTAGCCCAACAAGCTAACATTTCTATTATGTGGGAGGAAACCAGAGTACCCGGAGAAAAGCCATGCATGCACGGAGAGAACATGCAAACTTCACCTAGAAAGACCCCCGACCGGGATTTGGTCCAGCAGCCTTCATGCTGAGGCAGCAACTCTACCAACTGAGCCACCATTTTGGTCAATACTTAAAAATAATCACGTGTGGAAACTGTTAATGCTCTGAATAACTCTCAGCTACAGCCACTTTAAATTTTAGCTCAATAGCCGTAAAATTCACTGCGATGGTTGTCTTTGTTGTTTGTTGTGGTGGCCATCTTGAAATGGGTTGACTCCAAAGTAGTAGAAGTACACTCAATGATACTTTTGACAGTTTCTTTAAAATTCATCCAGTGGTTTAGGGCTGTATCACATACTGTTAATATATTGTGAGCTCAATATCACAAAGGACTGCTTGGACTGCGATACAAACTTGGCACAAAGAGTAAAGACGCTTGGGTTTGGTTGATTATTTCTTTGCTGTAACATTGCTTCTTGGCAATAAATCCTACAGTTTGACTGGAAAATGCATTTGTGGATTGAACAGCAAAGTTAATTGTGTTACGTCCATGAAAAACTTGCCAAATCTCTGCCAAACACTTATTTTGTTGATACGCCCTGTTCTGAGCTTCTGGTACAACCAGACACCTGATTATCAGGGTCTGCACTACAAAGCAACTTTACGCTGGTGTTCCACAAAACCAAGCTGGAGTGAGCTCTAGCATCATCTCCAAACTGAAAGCCAGGTTCTAACAGGGGATGTCAGAGACAAGCTGTGAAGTGGGTGAACCAAGAACATGACACCACACCGTCCTCACTGTTAGGAGTATGCAGTCTTCTACAGAGTATAAGTTGGGGACCGAGTGAAGCAAGGGAGGGCAGCCGACTTGGGACAAGAAAGTTGCGGTTCGACTCCTAGCCATTCCCACATATCGTGGGGTCTCTGAGCAAGACACCTAATCCCCAATTGTTTCCCGGGCGCTCAGTAGCTGCCCACTGTTCCAGCCAGGAGTGTCCAAGGTGCGATGGGTTAAATGCAGAGAACCAATTTCGTCATTGTATGGGAACATACAATAATGGCAACATACTTATATGTTGTACTTATAAGTTAAGGTTGACAGTACAATATGGTCGACACAGCCAATGTCCAGTCGCATTGAGCTGCCAGGAGGTCTGTATGTTCTTGTGTGCACTGGAACCTGATGATGTGGAGGAATTTTATGTTCAGCATTGGGGGAACCTAACAGGCTTTACATCAGTATCTTTATTGACAAGAAGCAAGAAATAATTCACCAAACACACAGTTTCTTACTACTGTACAGATACTTCTAAAAAAAATTAGCATATTGTGATAAAGGTCATTATTTTCCATAATGTCATGATAAAAATGAAACTTTCATATATTTCAGATTCATTGCACACCAACTGAAATATTTCAGGTCTTTAATTGTTTTAATACTGATGATTATGGCATACAGCTCATGAAAACCCAAAATGCCTGTCCCAAAAAATTAGCATATTTCATCCCACCAATGAAAGACAAGTGTTTTTAATACAAAAAACGCCAACCTTCAAATAATCATGTTCAGTTATGCACTCAATACTTGGTCGGGAATCTTTTTGCATGAATGACTGCTTCAATTGCGGCGTGGCATGGAGGCAATCAGCCTGTGGCACTGCTGAGGTGTTATGGAGGCCCAGGATGCTTCGATAGCGGCCTTAAGCTCATCCAGAGTGTTGGGTCTTGCGTCTCTCAACTTTCTCTTCACAATATCCCACAGGTTCTCTATGGGGTTCAGGTCAGGAGAGTTGGCAGGCCAATTGAGCACAGTAATACCATGGTCAGTAAACCATTTACCAGTGGTTTTGGCACTGTGAGCTGGAAAATGAAATCTTCATCTCCATAAAGCTTTTCAGCAGATGGAAGCATGAAGTGCTCCAAAATCTCCTGATAGCTAGCTGCATTGACCCTGCCCTTGATAAAACACAGTGCACCAACACCAGCAGCTGACATGGCACCCCAGACCATCACTGACTGTGGGTGCTTCACACTGGACTTCTGGCATTTTGGCATTTCCTTCTCCCCAGTCTTCCTCCAGACTCTGGCACCTTGATTTCTGAATGATATGCAAAATTTGCTTTCATCCGAAAAAAGTACTTTGGACCACTGAGCAACAGTCCAGTGCTGCTTCTCTGTAGCCCAGGTCAGGCGCTTCTGCCGCTGTTTCTGGTTCAAAAGTGGCTTGACCTGGGGAATACGGCACCTCTAGCCCATTTCCTGCACACGCCTGTGCACGGTGGCTCTGGATGTTTCTACTCCAGACTCAGTCCACTGCTTCCGCAGGTCCCCCAAGGTCTGGAATCAGCCCTTCTCCACAATCCTCCGCAGGGTCCGGTCAGCTCTTCTCGTTGTGCAGCGTTTTCTGCCACACCTTTCCCTTCCCACAGACTTCCCACTGAGGTGCCTTGATACAGCACTCTGGGAACAGCCTATTCGTTCAGCAATTTCTTTCTGTGTCTTACCCTCTTACTTGAGGGTGTCAATGATGGCCTTCCGGACAGCAGTCAGGTCGGCAGTCTTACCCATGATTGCGGTTTTGAGTAATGAACAAGGCTGGGAGTTTTTAAAAGCCTCAGGAATCTTTTGCAGGTGTTACGTCGTTGATTCAGATGGTTAGGTTAATAGCTTGTTTAGAGAACCTTTTCATGATATGCTAATTTTTTGGGACAGGCATTTTGGGTTTTCATGAGCTGTATGCCATAATCATCAGTATTAAAACAATTAAAGACCTGAAATATTTCAGTTGGTGTGCAATGAATCTGAAATATATGAAAGTTTCATTTTTATCATTACATTATGGAAAATAATGACCTTTATCACAACATGCTAATTTTTTGAGAAGGACCTGTATATGTCCATCCAGCCATCCCTTATATTTTACCCCCTTCTTTCTTTACGGGTCATGAGGGTCACTGGTGCTCATGTCCAACAGTCACTGTGCGAGAGGCGGTGGACACCATGGACAGGTCTCAAGTCCATCGCAGGGACACATAGAGACAAATGAGACAAACAACTATTCTCTCTCTCATTCACACCTAGGGACAATTCAGAGGTACCAATCAGCCTAACATGCATGTTTTTGGTCTGTGGGAGGAAACTAGAGTACCTGGAGAAAACCCACACATGCATGGAGAGAACTCTGCTCAGAAAGGCACCAGGCTGGGATTAAATCCAGCAGCAGCTCTACCAACTTTACCGCCCCCTTCTTACAGTATATGTGTGAAGCTTATTTCAAGTACAGAGCATCCATCTTCTGCATGCAAAATTGTTTTGGGTTAACCCAACAGACTCATTGCCATTGATGCCCACTCTTGTTTTAGAATTCAGGGGTTCCCAACCCTGGTCCTTGAAGAACACCTTCCTGCATGTTTTAGTAATTTCTCTGCTCCAACACACCTGATTCGATGGTTTATTTACTTCCTTAAGTTCAGCAGAAGTCTGTTAATCACCATTTCATTTAAATCAGATGTGTTGGAGCAGAGGAACAACTAAAACATGCAGGATGGTTGGTGTTCCTCAGGGACCACGGTTGGGAACCACTGTATTTAGACGACAGTAATGATGAAAACCTTATCGCCTACACGTCACCTTTCAATCGAGACTGTTAAAACTTTTCAAGCATGACAGCCCATATTTGATAGCATCAAGACTCTAATTAGGCAAAACCAACTAATTCTTGTGTTGAGCGCAGCCACCTTTGGGCTCAACTAGACCTGTCACGATAAACAATAAATCATTTAATCGCATGATAAATTAAAAAGTATCGACCTCATTTTCATTTATCGGCTTTATTGTTTCTTCGTGTTTCTCTCATTCTACTAAAGACACTAGTTGACTAAAGGCTCAACTTCGGTGCTCTTCACTGTCCCCTCCCTTTCTCTTTAAATCTGTTTTAACCGTCCATAATCGCGTTTTTGGATCGTTAAAAGCAGCTAAGCTGAGAAGCTAAGCTACGAGCTATGCTAACAGGCCGACCTCGGGGAATAAACCTTCATCTTGTCGAAGCTCCAAAATTCACGGTTGAAACCTGTGCCTTCGTCTGAAAAGTTGTTTGTCTCTGCAAAAAGAAGCTGAAAACTTGTTTACTGATTTTTAAATTTTTTTCTATTAAAAGCTTTGTGTGACAAATGCTATGCTAAAGAGCTAAAACCACATGGAGCATTTTTGAGAACCGAAAAACCGGAATGAAAGACAGCCCATGTCAAAAGGGGCCTCCCTCCCATTTATCTTAAAGAGACACGATGCTCACTCCCTCACCATCCATCCTTGGTTAAAAGTGTTATACTGCCATCCAGTGGTCAAAAAAAGGTACTACACTTAACAATTAGCCAACATTTCTTCTTAAATTTGACAATTACTAATTATTGCCAAATTTCAAACAATATTATCGTTTATCGCAATAATTTCTGAGACAATTAATCGCCCAGCAAAATTTGTTATCGTGACAGGCCTAGGCTCAACAACTCAACATAAACAAAATTCAGTTTTTTGCAATAGTTGCACTGATTTTGAAGTTAGTTACCCCAAAGTGATTTTTGTTTTCTCTTTCCGTAAATATGGACACTAAAACCAGGTCAGAGGAGTTATTCTAGAACTTTTTTCCTCCCCATGCTATAACAAAGATCTGCACTTGCCAGCATGCAAACGGCATTATTGCACATGAAGAGCAGCCTCTCCTTTAATTGCTGATGTTTTGTGAACAAATGGTTGGAATCTGGAGCCTGACTTCAAATATGAAGAAACAGAAACATTTGGAGGCTCCTGCATGACCTGAAAGCAACAAATGATGGGGTTTTAAAACAAAGGCTCCTCAGTTACCAGGTCTCATCAGATTCGTCTGAGCAGCTCAGAGAATCCAAGTCCAACAGCTCGAGCTCGTCCAGAACCGACGGTTCGGATGAGTCCTCCTCCTCCTCAGCACCAGCAGCTCCTTGAGGATGAAAATAGTCGAAAGGTTCCTCCGGAGGAGAAATTGAGCCCAGTAAGGACGAGTGACAAAGCAGGGTGGGCAGCGGGCTGGGGAGGCGGTACCCCCCGGGTGGAGGCAGGACGTGCCCGGCCCGGTTCCGCAGCTGCTCGTTCTGCCGCTCCAGTTTCCGGACCAGCTCCTGCAGCTTCTTCACCTCCAGCTCGGCGTTCAGGGTGTTGCTGTTGCAGTCCACCTCCGCCATGGCGGCGGGGTTCAGCACGGCTGCCTCCATGGCACCAGATTCTTGGATCAGGTTATGATGGGGGGGAGGGGGGCAGCGCCACCGTGCCACCAGCCGCGGTCGGTACCGGTGGTTTAGTCTGAAGGGTCCAGTAGACTGAGTCTTTTCGGGCTCCACCCCTCCACTGAACACACCCACACATCCCTGCCTCCCCCCTCCTCCCCGAACAAAGAGCTGATTACAGGTAAGGTGCACCTGTTAGTACCATCCGAACCGGACCTGTGCAGGATTTTAAAGCAGCAAACTAATTCAGAAGAAGTGCAGCATGCCGTTTGTTTCTAGTAAAAAAAAAAAAAATGCTTTCGAAAAGATTTACTTGTAAACAACTTATTTAAATCACGACTTAATTGCGACTGTGTAACAATTAGCCACCTGCTCATCATGATTAAATATTTGGCGACACCTGATGGTTGAAATAAGTTACTATACCTATATATATATATATATATATATATATATATATATATATACAGTATTTAAAATACTGTATATATATACACAATATTTAAAATACTGTATGTATGTATATAAACACTAAAGTATCAAGTTATGTTTCTGTAAGTTTTTTTTAGCTTCATACCGTCACCAAAAACTGAATAAAAGGCTTCGCTTTATATTTTTACCTTGTATTTGTTTCTTCGAAATAACGAATACATCTTTAATTATTAAGGCTAACAGCTTTAAGTTATTTTGTTTTGGCATTTTCAATCCATACATCCATGAAATTAATTGTTTGTGTTGCATTGTGGGTAATGCAGTGGGAAAAGTGAGGTGCTGTGCATACTTTGATGCATGTAGTGCACATCATTGCCATCAGCAACTCTTGGCAGGTATATTATGCCGTTGCGAAAACGCCTCTAGAATTAATTTGTCCAAGATAATACATCTCTCGTTGGTAAACTCACCCAAGGTTTACCGCCTCAGGTTTTGTTTTAGCAGTTCTTCATATCTTAGCCCAGGGGTCTGCAACTTCTGCGATAAAAAGAGCCCTTTTTGCCACTTCGCTTACTAATTACGACGCCCGCGAAACCTGCTACAACTGTGTAGTCAACTGGTGGCTCATGGACCTCTACAAGTTTGTTGGAGATGGCTTCCCCGGCCAGTGGGGTGATATATAATGAAAAATGTCCAATTATTTACATTTATTGATATATTTTTTTTACATTTTAATACAAAAAAGACCAGACTAATGTAAAGTTTTTTTTTTTAATTATAAAAATTAAAACAATCAACTCTGCAGGCTCTTAACTGTTGAAGAGTTATGGATCCTACTTAAACCATAAAGTTAAAGACAGTATGAAATTAGGCCAGTTTGTTGGATATCCAATTATATTTGTAAACAAACATACTTTTTACTTTGACTTCAGTTACTCACCACATTCCTTTTCAGCAGCTCGTCTTAAAATATATTCCAAAACATTTTGCTGGTTTCGAACGAAAGATCACGCTGTGAGACTGGAAGTTGACTTAAAGTGGCTAACAAGCTATAGCATGATGTTTTACGCCGTGTATTTGTACAGGAAATTTGCTGAAGTTTCAGTTTTGGTCAAAGTCTGACAGGGCCGCTGCAGAGGGACCAAAGAGCCACTTGTGGCCCCAGACCCACAGGTTGCAGAACTTAGAGCAAACTCTTAGCTGTCAAGTGTTGCAATGGAAATGTAGACACATGGTAATGTTTAAAGCACTGAAATAAAACATTTTAAATATGTAGTTTAACTTTTTTTTTTTTTAAATGACTCTATAAACTATAACAAGTATTAAATAAAGTACACATTTTTTAATACTTAACAGGCACAACTTTTTTTTGTGTGGTTAAAATATGTTTCACAACGACGCTTTTAATTTTATATAAATGGCCTAAATTCAAAACCAAGTTTGAATCTAGTCTAATTTGTTAGCAGGTAGCAAATGATTGATTTATATGAATTGATAATCATAATTATTTTTTATAAAACCAACAACACTTGCATTTTATCATAAAAACAAAATTTATTCACACATTTATAAACAATGCAATGTTGTTTTTTAATAGCACATCGCCATCTGGTGGCCGAGGCTGGTCATTGCAGCTTCTGGTTCATGAAACATAATTAAAATACACAGAAGAGGTTCGTCTGGTTTCAGAGAAACTTCAGCGTTTCTTCCAGGTGAACTTGCGTCGCGCTCCCTCCTGGCCCGGCTTCTTCCTTTCCCTCAAACGGGGGTCAACTGTCAACAAGCCAGCTAGGACAGGAGAACAAACAGCATGAGTTTTCACGTTTTCACTTTAACCGGGTACTTTTCAGTCTTTAGTGTTTGCAAAATACGTCATGATAAACTGGAAGAATTTTATTGAAACTCTCCAAGTGGAGCAATTGTTCATCCACAACTGATTAACGTTTGGAGTTACTGTACAGTAGTCCCTCGCTAGTTCGTGGTTCCACTTTTGCAGACTCGCTCTTTCGCTTTAAATGCTGGATGTCCGGTACCCGAGCGGTTGGCTTTCAGAAACTGTGGCCGCCTGAACAATTTTGTTGAATAGCCGTGGCCTACACTGTATCACCACTCAAAAGGACTACATTTCCCAGAAGCCAACAGTGCTTCCAGCCGTTGCTTTCTGCTGAAATGGAGGAAAAGTTTTTGATCCGATTCGAAAAAAGTTTGGTCCTTATTCGTGGTGACTTTGGCGCCCAGTGGATGCAGAGAGCCGTACGGAACCAACCAGGAATTGGACCAGAACCGGCCTTCCGGCTTCATCGGTCAATCTGAATGCTGCTTGCTGGCCCACGAGGCCTCTTAAGTGCTTCGAGGTCCGGTGTTTTTCTCCGGAGCTCACCGAGACTTTTTTCATCTGGATTTAGGAAATCTGCTGAAACCAGCCATTTTCATTGTTGGCAATAAATTAAATACATTTCAGTTGTATTTTAGTTTTGGTCAAAGTCTGACAGGGCCGCTGCAGAGGGACCAAAGAGCCACTTGTGGCCCCAGACCCGCAGGTTGCAGACCCCTGTCTTAGAGCAAACTCGTCGCTGTCAGATCTTATATTTCCCATATTTTCCAACAGAGAGCGCACTTTGCTCTCAGACTGCAGACTGAATATTAAACTTTATTTGCTGCTACAAGTCCCCCACCTTGTCTCATGTCCTCCGCCTCCCTCTCAGACACGAAGCTGAGCAGCGCCCGAGCGATGGCGAGCCGCAGCGCCCCCGCCTGGCTCGACCGGCCGCCGCCGCTCACAGTGCACTCGAGGTCGAAGCGGCCCAGCACGTTCACGAACTGCAGTGGGAACATCAGCTGCTCTCTGAGTGGGGGGGAGAGAAGAAGAAGAAAATGACCAGCAGATAACAAAACGGGAGACGAAAGAAGGAAACGTGGCTGAAAAGCCCCGAGCAGGAGAAAGGGGGGGGGGGGGGGGGGGGCTATTTAACAGATAGTGGTATCAACGACGGGAGCTTAGCTAATTTAATGTCTGGTTGGGTGACTTTTTCAGACAAGCACAGAGGATCCAAAGCGCTGTGAAAAGCTTTCTTTTTACAATCTCAGAGGAACTTCTGACTCAGCAGCGCTTCGAGAGTGTCCGTGTTCTGGATGGCGTCTCAGCCTGAATGGCCCGCGGCTGCTGACAAAGTCAATTGTCACCTCTCTGCTCCAATTACAGCCCGTCCTCACACGGCGTGACAACACCCGCTCCGGACACTCACACACAGTCACTCAGCTGTGTAATTAACTCACTACAAGGAGATAAATACAAAACGAGGCGATGCTGTGAAGAGTGAAAAAGCTGCTTTCTTTTCTGTTTTTTTTTTAAAGTGGAGGGGGGAGCGGAAACTAAAATGCCTCATGTCTTGCATTTTAAGAAAAATAATAATGGAATAAAACGCCCCGCAGCGTACACAGATACCTGTCTTGCAGCTCGTGGAAGTACTGCACGTACGCCTGGCCGTTGATGGTGACGCGCCCTGAACCGCAGTCTCGAAGAACGACCGATGACATGGACGTCTTCCTCTGCCCTGAAAGTGACCACACACACACACACACAAGTCATTTATAGAAACATTAGTTAAACCTGTCAAAAGGTAAATATTAAAGCTGATGCTCCTAAAACAACCAGAATGTTGGCAACACAGGGAAGACCGGAGCCACAGACATACAGCGGTCCCCAAGCCCGGAACTCCGGGAGTTTCCCAACAGGGACACCCGCACCCCCCAGAGAGAGAAGCAAAGGGAAGCCCCGGGCGACCCCCAGCACCCACAATGCAGAAACCCCAAGAGGCTGTAGCGACGAGTCCACAGGCCCCGCCGGCAACCTGCCCCTCCAGAGTAGATCCGGCCATGGACACCGAGTCCTGAGTTCATATCACCCCCCAACAGAGGCCCGACAGAGCCAGGGCACCCAGGCCCCGGCAGGCAGCCACGAGGGCGGGCCGGCACACACCCCACCACCCAGCCCCAGATGCTGAGAGCCGCCAACGCACCGGCGGCAGGGGGGACCACCACCAGAGGGGAGCACGACAGGGGGACGTAGACCCCACATTAACTGGGGGGCCCAAATTGATCCAAGAGAAGGGACTACCTACAACCCAACCCGAGACATAAACAGGCACACACAGACAGCCTGACAGAGCCTCTGTCGGGCCGTCAATGCGTCCCACCCTCCCGACAGCGACCGCAAGCCGGCAGCAGCTGAGGAAGGCTGGCCCAGCTCACCAAGGACCAGGCATCTCAAGAGCCCCACACCACAGGCCCAGAGAAGCCCCGGCACACCACCTACGCACCCCCAACACACACACCCCCCCCCCCCCCCCCCCCACCGCAAATGTCACACCAGGTCGACCAGCCAGTGCCCCATCAAAGCAAAGCCACATCCCCGACCGCCGCCCTACACCACCAACGGCCACACACACACAACCACAGCCGACCCCCCGGCCGGAACCCGACAGCCACCCCGGCCAAAGGGCCGGCCATCGCAACTAGGAACCTTGATCAAAAAATCTGAACAACCCAGGGAGAACCGGAGCACTGGCCCTGCTCCCAACCTCCCCCCTCAAGGCCCAAAGCCCACCCACAGCCCAGACCCCAACCAGGCGGCCTAACCCCCCTCCCTGACTTTTTAGTCATCGTTAAGAGGGGCAGAATAAAGATCCATCCAACAATTGTGAGCTGCTAAGAACATGTGACTGATGTCGCATTTTATAAAGAACAAATGACTGCACACAGTCAAGGGTCATACATCCAACTAATGAGAGATGGTTTTATTATAGAAAACATTTGCTGCATAAACACATAAACCTGCAATCCCAAATACAATGCTGCAAATTTAACATAATATAAGATATTTAATAAGTAACAACAACATTTGGGTTGAAGGCTCACTTTGGTAAACCTAGCTCCGTCCGTGTTTGATGTGAAAATGCCTACGTAGATTGTACTCTTTGACAATCACCACTGCCTCATAACACAAAAGACATACTGGTTTATCTCCTTGAAGCACTTCCCACCTTTCTTGAAACAGACTTCCATCTGCATCAATTTTTCTCTTCCTGGACATTTAGGATCATTGTTTGCATTTCTCAATTCCACTTGTTCGGAAAATGATATTGATGTGGAAAAGCTGCAAACTAGTGGTGAGATGCTGTTATTTTGCAGGTAGCGTAATGGGCATGCATTATGGGAAATGTAGTTTGTTGTCAGTGCACCCTATTGACTTATTTATTACATGATAATCAGACCTTTTAAGCTCTCGTTGGCCACATAAAATGACGTGGTGGGCCACATCTGGCCCGTGGGCCTGAAGTTTGACACATGTGGTCTAGAGAAAAAAAAATATCAGTATTGGTATCAGTTATTGGTAGGGATGGGGCCGATCTGATCTGGTATCGGGCTCCGATACCAGCATAATTTACGCATCAGATTTTTCTGATCCAACCTGCAGAGATTTCCGATCCATGATGCACGATGGCTTCAAACTATGGAATGGATTTCCTGAACGGAGGCGTGTCTCATGAAGCCCAGAGTAATAAGACCCGCCTCACATTCAGGAAATCCATTTCATAGTCTGCAGCCAGCTACAAAGAAGTATGGAAGAAGTGTGGAAGTATTTTACACTAGAAGCACCACAAAGCAAGACAGCAACCTGCAATGTCTGCAGAGCCATAGCACCACATTAAACAACGGTAAAGTTTGTTTTACGTTGGACATTCAAACTCCGGGACTTCAGCGGGGCGCTACTCTCGCTCAACCCGAAACAGGCAGCCCGACAACGGCCAGCCGCACCCAATCCGCTCCGCTCAGTCTGCCCGTCTCGGAGGAGGGGCAGACTGAGCGCGGTTGACCTAAATCAGACTGCTTGCTGCGGATTGAACAAGAAAAACACATCGCTGAAGCCCCGGAGCTTGAATGTTTACCGAGAAGTTGCTAAACTTCATCATAATAAATTACCAACTGCTATCAGTTGTAGAAAACTAAGGATTTCACAGCTTGATACTTGCAGCCAAGATATAGTTTACCCTCCAGGAGATATTTATCAGTACAACAGTAGACAATCATAAAAAGGCATATGAAATGAAAATAACAAGAAAATTACATATATAAAAAAAATAAAAACTAAACAAAAACAGCTACATTATAAAGTGATGTAAAATACTAAAAACAGGAACATGTCTGTTGGTTTACGCCATGAACTTAGCAGATGTTTAAACCCAAGTAATTTTTAATGTAATTTTTAAAATTTTATTCATTCATTTAAAAATTAAATAAACAAAACCATAAAAAAAAACATTTAATGAAAAGAGTGCAGAAAGAAGAAAAAAATTCTTATAGCTGACCCTTATTTAAAAAAAATATACAAAATACTGCCTTTATTTTATATAAATAAAAACCTTCCTCTTCTTTTTTAAGTTTTACCAACAACATTTTTTAAGGATATTTGTCACTTTTTAATTCCTGATGTTGTAACAGTTTTTAACAAATCATCTACAGGGGTAGTTCCCAAAATGTTTAAAACTGCTGCTGTTGAACCATTATTGATGAAACCCAAGCTAGATTGTAACGATCTTAACAACTTTAGGCCGATCTCTAAATTACCCTTTATTGTGAAAATTTTAGAGAAAGTGGTGTACTCTCAGATCTTAACTTATTTAAACAAAAACTCACTTTTTGAAAAGTTTCAGTCTGGCTTTCGTCAATATCACAGTACAGAAACCGCATTATTAAAAGTTGTGAATGATATTAGGATGAATTCAGATGCTGGCTGTTGTACTGTCTTAGTGCTCTTAGATCTTTCTGCTGCGTTTGATACAGTTGATCATAATATTCTATTGAGCCGACTAAATTATTGGCTAGGTGTTAGAGACATTGCTCTGAGGTGGTTCAAATCTTATCTTCATAACAGAACTTTTTCGGTAATTTCTGGCAATAATTCCTTCAGTTCAGCTTCTCTCACCTGTGGTGTCCCCCAAGGGTCTACTCTTGGGCCACTATTATTTTCTATTTATATGCTACCACTTGGTCAGGTTATTCATAAATTCAATGTTTCTTTTCATTTTTATGCAGACGATTCCCAGATTTATTTGGCTATTAACCCATCTGACCTCTCCACACTCAATAAACTTCATCTCTGCCTTACAGATATCAAAACCTGGATGTCTGATAATTTTCTTTCACGCAACGATAAAACTGAGGTGATGGTTTTTGGCTCCAAGGCCAAAAGGGATTTAGTAGTTCAGTCCCTCTCTGTTCTTGGTTTTACCTGCACTCGTGAAGCCCAAAATTTGAGGGTAACCTTTGTTTCTGATCTTGGTTTTTCTAAACATTTTAAGAACATCACTAAAACGGCATTTTTTTCAAATTAAGAATATTGCCAAAATCAGAGCATTTATTTCTTTAACTGATGCAGAAACTCTTATTCATGCTTTTGTCTCTTGTCAACTTGATTATTGTAACTCTTTATTTTTTGGTCGGCCCCAAAGTTCTCTGAATCGCCTTCAACTAGTACAAAACACTGCAGCTAGAGGTCTCACAAGATCCCATAAATATCAGCATATCACTCCAGTTCTGTCCTCATTGCATTGGCTCCCTGTGGTTTTTAGAATTAATTTTAAAATTTTATTGTTTGTTTTTAAATCCCTGAACGGTCTTGCGCCATCATGTCTATCTGAGCTTCTTACCCCCTACATCCCCCCTCTTGCAATCTCAGATCCTTAAATCTGTTACTCCCAGAGCTTGACTGGTGACAGAAGCAGGGAGGGCTTTTATGCTCAGGGCTCCTAATTTGTGGAATGCTCTTCCTTTAAATATTAAGACAGGCCTCTTCATTGTCTTCTTTTAAATCATTAGTTAAAACTTACTTGTTTAATAAGGCTTTTAATATTTGAATTGCTTTCTTTTTTATGTTGTTATTTTAATTGATTTGGTATACTTTTGTTTTTCTGATGTCATTTATGATGTTTTAATTGATTAATGTGAAGCACTTTGTAACATTTGTTTGAAAGGTGCTATACAAATAAAGTATTATTATTATTATAAATAACTTTAAACGGTCACTTAAATTAATCACTTTAATATCCACTTTAAAGCTAGGAATAAAAAAAAAAACGTGTTTTGTGTTAGCAGAATTTAATTATAACTTTATCCAACATTAATAAAAACTTACCTCAAGTTGCCTTTTTGGACATGCATGCATAGATTTGTACAAACTGTACTTGAGAGATTATTACAGCCTCATATAAAATCATGACGATGATGATATCGGAAAGGTATCGGCTAATATACAGATTTAGGCATCAGGATTGGAAGTAAAAAAATGGTAATTGGTGCATCCAATATCGTACATCCCTAAGGTATATATTTACTGGGCGTTACTTTTTTGTTTCACATTCAGATTAATACCTTCTTTTTTATCACCTAAAAGTGTGCAACAGTTGTTTTCCTAGTTTGTACTACTGCTCGTCTGATGTGTACCAACCTTCCGCGGTGCTGAAGACCACGCCATTGTTGTCCTTCTGCAGAGACGGCACAACTTTTTGTGTGGCCTGGGCTTCCAGTTGTTTACGGTACTGCATGATGAACTTCTCCTCCAGACTGCAGTATGGCAAGGACAACAGGCGCGTCATCAGCTGGATGAAACGGTCGTACTGATGGCAAAAGAACCCATAAGAATCAAATTGTGCTACTTTATTGTTTGCTAACTTCAGAGCAGAATAGGATGAAAACCCAGAAGGACTGTGCTCACACTTTGAGGAGTGATGTTCTCCAGCAGTTCCTGCTCCAGTTCATCTCTTGTGAGCCACCTGCTAGTTTCTAAGGCGCTGACAGAGACAGAAGAAACATTTTTCTCCATTGTCGAGTGGGAAAACTTCCTCCGTTATCCTTTTGAACTCTACTTACATTGTCTTGGTGTCGGTAGAGAAGAGTCCTTTGGTTCGAAGATGGTCTTGCTGCTTTTCAATGCCCAGTATTTTTCCATACGCCGTCTGAAAAAGCCAAACGTGGCAAAAACAATAAACAGAATTGTATGGTGGCCAAGATGGAGTAGGGGTACAGGCAGGGCAGCCAACTCGGAACCCAAAAGTCCCAGGTTCGATCCCCAGTCGTACATCTCGTGGTGTCTCTGAGCAGGACACCCTATCCCCTATTGCTCCCCTGGTGCTTTCAATAGCTACCCACTGCTACACCTTGGGGGTGGCTGGGTTAAATA
This sequence comes from Nematolebias whitei, assembly GCF_014905685.2. Lineage (NCBI taxonomy): Eukaryota > Metazoa > Chordata > Actinopteri > Cyprinodontiformes > Rivulidae > Nematolebias > Nematolebias whitei. Next base: position 21,072,889 of record NC_056520.1, read on the forward strand.
CAGAGCCAATTTCGCCATTGTATGGAAACATACAATGATGACAACACATACGCATTATTATTATGGTTTTGTAGAACTGGTTAGAAAATTTGTGGTAGTTGATGACAGCTAGTAAACGATATTAAATATTCTGCTCCGAGTTGGTTCAGGCACCTGAACTGTGTGTAAGTGACCTGAAGCGAAGCAAAAACGTGAAATTAAATAGATAACAGGCCAGTTTTGGGGGCTCGATCGGATTGAGCAGGACCTGAAAGGAGTCATGGCGTTAAGCACAGACACACAGACAAGAAGTGTGCATGTGTGTGTGTGTATTGAGCAGGGGGCATGCTGGTCATGTCCCTGAAGGCACACACCCCCATACCAGCCCCCTCAGCCACCCTGCGCTTGGGTGAGAACTCATTTCCCCGTCAATTATTCACCAGATGTTTGTTTAATTTCTTCTTGATAGAGTGTGCCTAATCCTCTGCCACTCTGACCGACGACAGAGGGGCGCAGGGAGGGAAGGAGGAGGGGGAGCAAACATCAAGCAAATACCAATTTTCTTTTAAAAAATGAGGGAGGGAGAGAAGGAAGGATGGGATAAAGGTTGGCAAACACCGGCTGCTACAATGACGAGGAGTAATTCGCATGAATCGGCTGGATGAAAGGATATATTTAGGTCAATGCTGTTCCAGAGAGCTAAAGATTCACTATTTTTAATAATCATTTTTAAGCACAAGAACACCTTCAAGTTTGAAGAAATCAGTGGAGCAGGAGGTCTGATTTACACATCGCTGCCCCCTCCTGGCTAAATCCCATAGACTACCAGGTAATGGCAGAAAGTCTTGGAATGAATAAAGGTGAAGTGTGAGCAGGAAAAAAGTCGATAGAAAGGACAAATATGTTGGTAAAAGAGGATGATTGAGTCTGCAATCACCCAGACGAGCTCCCAGACATGTCTGACACACCAGCAGGGGGTGCAGACTAGACTGTAGGGCAAAACCCGAGCGCAAGAGGCTGGGGTTAATATTCAGTTCCCATCCTGCCTTTGTGTTTTAGATACACACCTCTTTTCTCATCTTAATCTTTGTCGGAGAAACACAGAAACCAGAGTGCATCGAGGTGGTTTCCCTGAGATCCGCAACCCCCAATCACTAACAAACCTTCTCTGAAGCCACACTGCTTCCTCTAAAATCATCACAAAAGGAGTCACTGCAGTGGGACGAAGCCTGAAGAGTCAGAATTACCACACCTAATGTACAAAAAAAAAAATAAAGAAATTTTCTGCTGTATTAAAATATAAACAAGTTTAAAGTTTAATACAGATTGAGATTAGGTGGAATCTTTGCTCACTTTATCAAACATACTTAACATGTTTTTAAATTTCCCTTTCTGTGACAAATTCATTAATTTTTAATTAAGCGTACCCCAAAACATGCAAAATACACTAAAATGTGTGGCTAGATTATTAAGTGTGCTTTGACTTTCAGTAAGGGTACAATGTACACCATGGATAATATTTGCTAATAATTGCGAGAAATTTTCCCATCAACAACAAGACTTTGGCAAGAACATGTGAGAAAACCCAGCCCTCTTCGGAGCGCTACAGCTTGACCATTCTCTGTAATATAAAGCCTGTTCAGCCTGAATGACTAAATCTGGCATATTTACAATATTCATTCATTCATTCAACCTATAATATAAGCTTAATGTCTTCGTAACTGAATACAGCACATCATTGTGTCAATTTTCAATCTATAAACTAGAGCCTGACCAATATATCGGTAGGGCTGATAATTTAGCTCGATATAGACGTGTGGGTACTCAGTGTTTTCCCTACCATTATACAAGCGGGGTGCCCCACCCCGTCAACAGAACTGAGCACCCTGCCTACCAAACTGAACTTGCATCCACCAGCCCCCACCCGGCACTGACATAGCACTAAGCTAGCAACACGAAATACAGACTCTCTAGATATAAAGCTAAAGGCACCTCTTCCCTCATGCTGAACGCCTCTCACCCCTGCTCAAAAACTGTTGGTACAAGCTGCGCTCAGACATTTCTCTGCCCCCCCCCCCCCCACCCACCCATCAACAAAAATCATGGATGAGATGAGCACCCCGTCATGGCAAGTTAACTAGGGGAAACACTGGGTACCTATTGGTATTGGACATAAATGTCCCATTATGCATCAATATAAGCGCTTCTAATTTTCACCCCTAAAATGCTGTGAACCAGACATAATTGTACAATGTATCCAGCAGAAGGTGCATGAAGACTACTTTCAAGTCATGGCCGGTCACTTAAGTTTCACTTTCACAGTCTGCACAGCTGAAGCAGGGAGCAATACTGTGTAGCATATTTTGCTGAACAGAGCCTGGTAAGTTTATTTTAACTGGTCTGTAAAACAAATCAACAATAAATTCTCTTTAATCCTCCAACCCTCTTGTCATTAGCTACGTGCCTCTTAAGTTAGCAAGCTAATGTTTAGATAATCTAGCATAGGCTATTGACTTGTAAAACTTTATCCAGAACAATAAATCAAATGCGGTGTGAGTTTGGTTCGCATTGCCTGTAGTAAGTCGAACCCCTTCAGTGTGTGAGTTGGGACTCCTCCAGGGCTGCCAGTTGTCACCGATTCTGTTCATAATTTTTATGGACAGAATTTCTCGGTTCGGTCAGCGGGGGGAGGGTTTCCGGTTCGGTGGCCTCAGGATTCCATCTCTACTCTTTGCAGATGATGTGGTCCTGTTAGCAGAAAGGGGGAGGAGTTGAAAAGTTGGATAGCCAAAGGGAGGAAGGACTTCCTGTGGCATTCTGTGGAGCACATCGGTGGTCTCAGTCTACGACTGAAGGTGTTGTGGTAAGAGTCCAGGGTGTCATGCAGGGAGTGTGACAAGTTGATCAGGATCTAGAGCAGTTACCTCAGCATCCTCTGCTCAGACACCTCTGTCAGAGACTGCAGGTCCACTCCTAGAACTGAGCCAGCTCTCTTGATGAGTTTATCCAGTCTGTTGGCATCAGCTTTCTTCACCTTGGAGCCCCAGCACACCACAACGTAGAAGATGACACTGGAGACCACCGAGTGGTAAAACATATGCAGCGTGGTCCTGCAGACGTTAAAGGACCTGAGTCTCCTCAGAAGAAAAAGACGACTCTGCCCTTTCTTGTAAAGGGCGTTGGAGTTAGCTGTCCAGTCCAGTTTATTGTCTAGGTGAACTCCCAGGTACTTGTAGCAGTCCACAGTGTCCACCTTAGTACCCTTGACGTTGATAGAGTTGGGGGGCTGGTCGTCTTCCTGTAGTCCACCTGAAGCTCTTTAGTTTTTCCAAAGTTGAGTTGCAGGTGGTTCTGTCCACACCACTACACAAAGCTGTCCACCACACCTCTGTATTCAGTGTTAGTAACATTATCTTTGCCCTCCTCAATGAAATGCATCGTTTGTCTGAAATCATTACTTCTCTGCAAAGAAAAGAAAACCTTGCTCCAGTCAATACTAATCAGACCTTCACCAACGAACACGTTAGGAAGACTGTTTTATGACCAGTGCACCACTTGTAAAACTATTGTGGGTCTAAGTACAGCATGAATCTGATTTGCTTAGCTTTATGGTTGCAAACAACTGCGCTAAATAATCAAAACCAGTTCCATTTGCTGTTTTCTTAGATTCTTGGTTGTTGAAAAAAGCTAAAAAAAATTCAGCCATTATATTGGTTATTAGCGGTTGCCTTTCCCTCCCAATATTGGTATTGGCAATAGCCAAAATTTCCATATTGGTTGGGCTCTAATATAAACCTCAATCTTAGAAGATTTAAGAGGACAAAAACATTTGTATGTTAAGTAACGGTTACATAATTGTATATTTTGGGATGAAAAGATGAAATTCACTCAAGATGGTTGTAATGGTACATGTACTGGTTTAAATCTTATCTCTCTAGTCGCAGTCTTTCCATTCTCAGTCTTCCCCAGTCTCTACTGGTGTGACACAAGGTTCTGTCCTCGAGCCCCTCCTTTTTATTACTTTCCTTCTTCCTGTCATATCTTCCGTAAATTTGGTATCCACTTTCATTGTTAATACAGATGACACCCAGCTCTACTTATCTTCCAGACAATTCTACACTCCCACTCTCCAATGTTACTGCTCGTCTCAGTGAGCTCAATTGCTGTTTTTTTTTTTTTTTTTAATTATCAATGTTCTCCAACTAAACAGTGATAACAGAACTCATCCTTGTTGGTACCAGAAACACTTTCCAAATTTGAACGTCTTCTCCTCCCACTTAATTCTCTGCTTTCCCCCTCCCCTTAGGTCAAGAGTCTGGGTGTCGTCCTCGACAGCGCACTTTCCTCTACGTTCCACATTAATAATGCCACTCAATCTGCCTTTTTTCACCTTCAAAACATTAACTGTCTCTGTCCTCTCACCCTTAATTCCATATTCCTTGTCAACAGCCATGTAACATCCCACATTGATTATTGTAATTCCTTTCTTTTTGGCCTCTCCAATAAACCCCTTCACAAGCTACAGATGGTTCAGAACTCTGCTGCCTGTGTCATCACCCAAACCCCCTCCAATAATCATATCACTCACGTCCTGTGGCAGCTTCACTGGCTCCTGGTCAAACCTCGAATCATCTTCAAAATTCTTCTTTACACTTAAAGCTATCCACAATCTCACCCCTTCATATTTATCTGACCTTCTGCTTATCTCCTGCTCCCTTAGATCTGCCTCCACTTCTCTGTACCATCTGCCCACTTCACTATCATGAGGAGGATGGTATTCAGTCTCTCTGCTACTCAAATCAGGAACTCACTACCCTTCGACCTATGAAACATCACCTCTGGTCTGAAAACCCATCTCTGTAGATTAGCCTATCCTTCGTAATTTACTCATGTGCACTTTCTATTTCAATGTTTGATTTTATTGTACAACATTTTTGTTATTTAATTTTTTTCCTGCTGTATGAGGTTTTTTTTCTGTACAGTGTTGAATGTTCTGAAAAACACTTTTTAAATATAATGTATTAGTATGTACAGTGTTTCCCCTACATTATTTGTTGGCAGGGCACTCATCTCTTCCGTGATTTTTGTTGACGTGGAGGTGGGGGTGTGTACACTGGGACACGTCTGTGTTGCGCGTTGTTTGTACCGAAAGTTTTTCGAGGGGGTGGGGGTGGAGACACAGCTCAGCGTGAGGGAAAAGGAGAAAACTTAAACTTTTTTCAGCTACTTTCAGCTAATGTCCGCCATTTTGTGCTCCTTACAAGTTCCTTCTGCTAACAAAAAACATTTTGTGCTTCTTTTAACACCTTTCTTCTAATTTCAGCTTGTTACGCTCATTTCAGCTTATTTCTACAAGTTTCAGCTTTTACTGCCATTTCACCTACTATTTAGCAGCTTTATGCTAATTTTTTTTTCAGCTAATGCCACATTTTTTGACTCATTTAAACTTTTTTAGTTTGATTCAGCAAAACAGGGCTTTCTCCACTTCATTCTAGAAATTTAAGCTTCTTTCTGCATTTTTAGCTACTTTACAGCTGTTTTTTTTGTTGTTGCTAATTTCTGCTTTTTTCAGATAATTTTCACATTTTTGTGTTCAGTTTTGCTTTGGCAAACATGATCTTTCTGCTTTCTTCTGCTAATTTCAGCTTGATCTACCTGTTCAGCTAGATTTTAGCATTGTTTAAGCTAATTTCAACTGTTTTCAGAAAAATTCAAATTTTTCATGGTTATTTCTTCTACTTTCAGCCTAATTACCGTAACGTCTTTCTGCTAATTTCAGCTTATGCTCCTTTCAGCCTATTTCTGCAAGTTTAAGCTTTTTAAAACTATTAACTGTTTTTACCTATTTTTAACTTTTCCAGTCAATTTCACATTTTCAGCTCTTTTTCAGTTAGCTCTTTTTCGCTTTTTCAGCTCTATCCATTTCCATTCGACAGTTAAGCTTCTTTCTGCTGTTTCAGCTATTTTTGCTAATTTCAGCTTTTTAGCTGATTTCCCAGATTTTATGCTCATTTCTGCTTATTTAAACATAATTCTGCAAACATGTGTTCTTTCTACTTTCTTCTGCTATTTAGGCTTGCTCTTCTATTTCAGCTAAATTTTAGCTGTTTTTTTTTAAATAGCTAATTTCAACTGCTTTTCAGCAAGTTCTTCTACAATAAGAATTTACATTGATTTTTTTCTGCAGGAAATGCATTTTTTCTAATTAGCAACTGATTTACATACACTGTTACAGATCTACTGAAAAGCCACATTTACCAGCACATAACTAAATAATTTCAATGAGAATTTCTCAAATGTGCGTTGAAGCAAAATTAAAAATAAAGCATTGTACAAAAAAAAAGGCCAGATATTTCTTTCCAAATAAATTAAGGATAAAGGACAAAAAAAATAAAATAGCTGAAAAGTAGCTGAAAATGTAGAAAAAAGCTTAAACTACAAGGAGGAAATGGAAGGAGCTGAAAAGAGCTCCAAAAATGTGGTATTAGCTGAAAAAAACAAATTTAGCACAAAACGGCAAAAAAACAAAAAAACAAAACCTAAAACAGCAGAAAAAGCTGAAACAAATTTAAAAAAGCTGAAAGGAGCATAAGCTGAAAGTAGCAGAAATATTTACCAGTAATTTGGGTGAAAGTAGCAGAGATTACCATAAAAAACTTGATGAGCACAAAAAGTGAAAATTATCTGAAAAAGGCTGAAATTAGCACACAACAAAACCCAGCTGAAAAGTAGCTAAAAACGCAGAAAGAAGCTGAAATTACTAGAAGGAAGTGGAGAGAGCAAATTTTTTGCTGAATTAGGCTGAAATAAGTTTAAATGAATGCAAAAAATGTGGAATTAGCTGAAAAAGCTTAAATTACAAGCACAAAAATGTTGTAGTTAGTGAATCGAATCTGAAAGGAGAACAAAACAGCTGAAAAACCAACTGAAATTAGCTGAAATAAGCTAAAACGATTAAATTTGCACAAGATAGCTGAAAGAAGCTGAAGCAGAACAAAATGTGAAAGGAGCAGTAAAAGGTTGTAAACAGATCTAAAGATTTGAAGGATGTAAAACAAGCTCAATTCATTTTCTATGAGGGAAAAAAAGTGGCAGAAAAGGCTAAATATTTCAAAAAGCTAAAGTTGCACCAATACCAAAAGTCATAGCAGAATTGTCCTGAAAGAGCTGAACGTTTTGATTTATGATTTGTTGAAATAGCAGCCTTGAAAACTGTGGGACAAGAAACGCAGCGAAAACCGTACAGAAAAAAAAACGTATCGCAACAGTGTGAATGCTTTTTAAACATTCGGACAATTAAATACAATAAGCAAAAGTTGCAGGCGAGGGTTCACCTGTTGGCTGTACTCACGTGCATGAGGGAGTAGTACAACGGCCTGCCGGTGTAAAACAGGAAGTGGAAAGGTCGCTTGTCTTCTCCCCACTGTATAGCTTTATGATTACAGAACAAAATTAGCTGCGGGCTTCACATTCAGAAACGCAAAAAGGCCTTCGTCACATACCTTTCTGCTTGGGAAAGATTTGATCAGGATGCTGGGGACAAACACAGATGTCAGTTTAAACAACTTCTGCACTGACGGTTTTAAAAGTATTCATAGATACTTTTTAGAGAAATCTCTTGAGTAGAAGACAAGTAACTTAGCAAGAATAGAAATACCTTCTAAAGTATGAAGTTGTGGCTTAAGTTTACCACCAGACAATTTAAAAAGTTTATAAGAAGTCAAGAGTCTCACCTTCATGACTGGATGAGCCTCCTTAACAAACAGGCCGGACGGGAAGAGGTACTCGATGCTTTTCTACAGGGGAGAAACAAGAAATATAAATAAATAACTAGAGAAATTGCATTTCTCGCAAAAATGCAGTGTGAATGCCTATTGCAGAAGAACTTGCTGAAAAACAGCTGAAATTAGCTAAAAGAAACATGACAAAATGGAAAAACAAACCTAAGTTAGTAGAAGAAAGCATAAATAACATACATTTGCTGAATAAAGTTTAAATGGGCAGAAATTAACACAAAATTTAGGAAATCAGCTAAAAAGTTAAATCAGCTAAAATTAGCTAATGAGTAAAAAAACAGTGTAGATAAAAAGGCAGAAAGAGCTGAAATGTGCTAAAAAATGTGGAATTTGCTGAAAACGCTAAAATTTGCATAAAAATAGTTGAATAGTAGCTGAAATAGCAGAAAAGCTGCAATTAGCTGAAAAAAGCTGAAAGGGGCATAACGAGCTGAAATTTTCATTCAACCTTAATGTAGACAGATAAATCACATGGAGCCTCTAAGACTCATTTACAAGTGAGATCTGCTTAGACAGACAAAATGAGCAGAAAGAAGTTAATCTGGCTGAAAGTAGCAGGGATTACCAAGAAAAACTTGAATTTATTTGAAAACAGCTAAAATTTGCTAAAAATGCTAAAAAAAAAAAAAGGTAGCTGAACATGTAGAACAAGCTTAAATTAGCCAATGAAAACAGAAAGAAGACAAGTTTTCTCAAAAAGCTGAAAATAGCTGAAAAAAGCTGAAAGGAGCATAAGAAGATGAAATGAGCAGAAATAAGTTAATTCAGCTGAAAGTAACAGGAATTACCAAGAAAAACTTGCATTTATTCGAAAACGGCTAAAATTAACTAAAAATGCTAAAAAGGTAGCTGAAAATGTAGAACGAGCCTAATATAGCAGAAGAAAACGGAAACAAGTTGTTTCAATTTGGCTGAAAGAAGCAGAAATGAACAAAAAAAAGTGGAAATTAACAACAACAACAGCTGAAAATTAGCTTAAAAAGAAGAAAAAAGCTTAAGTTATGAGAAGGAAGTGAAGAGAGCCCAGTTTTGACGAAAGGCTGCTAAAAGTTTAAACGAGTGCAAAAAATGTGAAATTAGCTGATAAAGCTGAAATATGCATAAAACAGCTAAATAGTAACCGAGATAGCAGAAAAAGCTGAAACTTGCAGAAATAAGCAGAAAGGTACAAGAAGCACAAAAATGTAGTTAGCAGAAAGATTCTGAAAGGAGAACAAAACAGTTGAAAAAAAAAAAACAGCTGAAATGAGCTGAAAGTAGCTGAAAAAAAAAAGATACATTTGCACAAGGAAGCTGAAAGAAGCTGAAGCAGAACAAAATATGAAAGGAGCAGTAAAAGGTTGTAAACAGATCTAAAGATTTGAAGGAGGTAAAACGAGCTCAATTCATTTTGTATGAGAGAAAAATGGCAGAAAAGGCTAAATATTTCAAAAAGCAAAAGTTGCACCAATACCAAAAGTCATAGCAGGCTTGTCCTGAAAGAGCCGAATATTCTGATATGATTTGTTGAAATAGCTTGAAAACTGCAGGAAGAGAAACACGCTGAAAAATGTACGGAAGAAAAAATGGATCACAAAAGTGTGAAAGCTTCATAAACATTCACAGAATAAATAAATACTAAAACCGAGTTGGCAGTTTGAGATTTCACGACAATGTGTCCAAACGACTCGGGTCACACTGGAGGACGGCGCTGACAGTGACGGGGACGAGGCGCAAGCTGCTCGCGGGTTCGAGGGAAGGCGGGTGAGACGCTCGTGTTGCCGTGACGTTAGAGGGGACAAAGAAGCAGGAAAAGACACAAGTTTCTGGCGTTGTTGACAGCGAGCGGAGGACAGCGTGGACGTCCAACAGTTCACTCCGAGTTCATCCCCCTCACTGTGTGTGTGTGTTAGCAGGGCTACAGATGGCCCTGCAAATGAGTGTGTGAGAAGAGAAGTGTGTTGGCCCCCGCCACACTCGTCCTGACAGCCTGTTCATCCCTCTTTTCCTCGTCCCCTTTTTATTCCTCCTCCTCTGTCGGCTCAATTAGTGAGGCAGCAGGTGCAGCTCGCAGGAAGCAGGTTGCTGCCTTTAAGGTTGTCAAAACGACGGAAAGCAGGAAGAAAAAGAGCTCGGTTGAGGGGGGAGAAAAAAAAAGTAATTGTGACTGTGTGGGAGACTGGAGGAGGAAGGAGTGAGTAGAAGTTAAAGGGTGAATTTCAAAAAAGGGCAAAGTGGAAAACAGACGAACGCCTGTTTGTCTCGAGAGAGAGCAGAGACAATATGGGAGGTCCCACAGGAGCAAAGATGGAGCGACAGAGGAGGAAAGAAGGAGAACTGAGCAGAGAGAAGCTCAGCTGCGTCAGGAAATAATCGAACGTGATGGAAGATGTGGCTAAAAAGACTTTTACACTCGCCCAGTTACAGTAGACCCTCACCACTTCGCGGTTTGACTTTAGCGGACTCGCTCTATCGCAGTTTTGTGGACGTTCAGTCCATAATATTGTACCGAAAGTCAAATTATACAGGACACATGATTGTCATCTTTAATATTACTCACGTGATTGGGACAGTACTGTACTGTAAAACGTTTAAAAAAAAACTTCGGACAGGCACCGCCATTTTATACTCTCAGTAAGCCTCCACTATATTCCCGCTCATAACGACCACATTTCCCAGAAGGCAACAGGGCCCAATCCAGAAGCCCCGTTTCGTTCTGCTGAAAAAAACCAGAGGTAAAGTTTTGATCTGACTGGCGCCCAGCGGATGCAGAGAAGGCACGCTGAACCCACAGAACTGGACCAGAACCGGAGCAGAACCAGACCTCCAGACTAGAGTTGCATTTGGGTCCAAAAAAAAATCAGATCCGACACGGCCCCAGTCCGTTCGAACCACAACCGACCCGATGAATTAACAGTAATTACAGGCCTGAACCCCCCCCCCCCCCACCATTTTTAATTAAGGTTTGACTGCTTACAGTTATTAAGGGTCGGTGGACGTGCGGGACAGCGGTAAAGTTAGTTTTACGTTGGATGTTGGACATTTGAGCTCCGTGGCTTCAGAGGTGTGTTCCTCTCATTCGAGTTTGGCTGACCGAAATCAGACCGCCTGCATCGGATCGAACAAGAGGAAAACACCACTGAAGCCACAGAGCTCGAATGTCCAACGTAAAACTAACTTTACCGCGGTGACACGTGGCTGAATGAAAGGGACAGAAGATCGGAGCTGAGGGGGTGTTTGTCCTTTCATGGCCGTCAAAGAGCAATAAAGCCCCGTTTCTGCCTGCATTCTGACAAGAACCCTGATCTGACATGTCTGCTTTGGGATCTCACCTGTTTGGGTCATCGGCTGCATGCGTCCGCTGAGTGCAGCGACTCAACGTCCATTTGGGCGATGGATCGCTTCCTGGCAGTAGCCTACCGGTAGGCCATCTGAAGCTTAACTGAACATTATTTTACCTCTTTCAAGGCTGGTCAGCTCGTGGTGAAATGGCTGTATGCGGCCGGTGAATGTATAGTAAACCATGTTGCCATATAATTGGATTTTATGGCAAGCCATGTTGCCATATAATTGGATCGCAGCTGATCCGCTAATGCAATCAAAAGCCTGACACTAACCCAGCCCGCTCATCCAGCACATTATTATGGCCCGATCCGGCCTGAATGTGGGTCGGGTTGGGCTTCGGGCCCTGGTTAAAAATGACAGCTCTACTCCAGACCCATTGGGGAATCTTGAGACCTGGTAGCCAGCCACGAGGACTTCCAAGCGCAGACGTGTTCCGAAGGTCCGGAGCCGTTTCCGTAGCCCATCAGGAATTTTTTCATCCAGATTTGGACTCGATTCTAAACCAATTCATAAAAAGTTGTAAACAGATCTAAAGACCTGAAAGATGTTAAATGAGCTCAATTCATTTTCTATGAGGAAAAAATGTCAGAAAAGGCTAAATATTTCAAAAAGGCAAAGTTGCACCAAAAGTCATAATAGGATTGTCCTGAAGGAGCTGAACGTTTTGATAGATGATTTGTTGAAATAGCTTCAAAACCGAGGGATGAGAACGGCACCGAAAAACGTACAGAAGAAAAATGGGTCACAATTGTGTGAATGCTTCATAAACATTCACACTAGGGATGGCGCCAATCCAATCCAGTACCGGTAATGGGTTCCGATACCAGCATAATCCACGCATCTGAATTTTCCGATCCAACCTGCAGAGCTTTCCGATCCATGATACAATGTCCATGTCTGCTGAAATGACTCCTCATGTGATTCCCTGCTGGCTGCTCTGCAAGTTGGCTTCAAACTGTGGAATGGATTTCCTGAACAGAGGTGTGTCTCATGAAACCCAGAGTAATAAGACCCAACTCACTTTCAGGAAATCCATTTCATAGTTTGCAGCCAGCTTAAAAGTGAGCATTGAGGACTGAGCAGCACTGTTGCTAACCAACTTTTCATAGCAACATGTCCGCTGTGTGGAAGTATTTTACACTAGAAACACTGCAAAACAAGACAGCAACGTGCAATGTTTGCAAAGCCGCTGTACCGAGAGGGGGAAGCTTCATCGCGACCTACAATACAACAAACGTAAACATTTGAAAAAGCACCACATTAAAGAGCACAAGGATTGTTTAGCCAGGTGGGAGAAAGATGAAAGGAGCCGGCAGAAATCGCTTCTGGAGTCATTCCAAAAGTAAGGTAAACTTCCTCTGGACAACGTGAAAGCTAAAGGGATTACCGAGAAGTTGCTGAACTTCATTGTACTTGATGACCAACCGCTATCAGTTGTAGAAAACAAAAGGATTTCGCAGCTTGATTGAATACTTGCAGCCAAGATATAGCTTAACCTCCTAACCTTACCTTATACTTACTTGCCTGTAGAAGAGTTTATTACAGCCTCATATAAAACCAATAACGATGATGATATCGGAACGGTATCGCAATAGTATATGTATCGACAGATATTCAGATTTAGACATCTAGATTGGATCGGAAGTAGAAAAAATGTGGATCGGTGCATCCCTAATTCACCCAACTGATTTACATTTAGAAATTATTCAGCAATTTTGTGCCCAACTTGCATCATTTTATCCTGGACCAAAGAACAAAAGTAAAACATCCATCCATCAATTACCTTTACCCGCTTCTTCCATTTTGGGTCACAGGGGTCGCCGGTGCCCATGTCCAGCAATCAATGTGCGAGGGGTGGGGTACACCCTGGATGGGTCGCAAGTCCATCACAGGGACACATGGAGACAAACAACCATTCACTCTCACACCCAGGGACAATTTAAGAGTTACCAATCAGCCTAACATGCCTGTTTTTGGTCTGTGGGAGGAAACCGGAGTACCCGGAAAAAACCCACGCATGCACGGAGAGAACATGCAAACTCCACCCAGAAAGGCCCCTGGACGGGGATTTGAACCAGGGACCTGCTCGCTGAGAGGCAGCAGCTCTACCAGTTGCACCACCGTGCTGCAAAAGTAAAACAATATACCTCATTTATCTGTGCGGTGTTGAAAAACTTCCTTTGATCGCTGGAAAAGCCGGTGGACACTAAAAATAATTCATCAGACCCCAAATGAGGCTTGAAACTGTGTGCTGAGTAAATATATTACTAGGGGTGCACCTTATTGGCCCTGATTTCCTTAATTTTGGGGAGATTAGCCGATACTTACATGGTAAATGGACTGTACTTGTATAGCCCTTTTCTATCTTATCAAGACACTCAAAGCTCTTTACACTACAATCTGTGTCCTCATTTACCCATTCATACAGCACTCTAGATCCATACAAAGATAATTAAACAAAGCATTCTAAAGAGACTAATCAGAGCTTTATCGCATTCATAAACCGACAAGACACACATCGGAGGCAATGAGGGTTCAGTGTCTTGCCCAGGGACATGTCGGCATGTGACTGCTGGTGGATTCGAACCCCCCAACTCTTGCATTGGAGGACGACTGCTCTAACCACTCAGCCACAACCGCACACGAGAAACCGATTTTACCAATTTTTTTTGTAGTTTAACAACAATTGACTAAACTTCATTTATATTTCAGAGCACTATCTCACGGTCAGTTAAAACAAGTTTGTATTGTTTCTAAGATATTGTTCAAGGGTATGTTTTTCAATAAAATAAGATTGGAGAATTGAAGGTGCATTGTGACCTTATAACACCTGACAGTGTCAGTTATCAAACAAAATTGGTAATCGGCAGGTCAGGCTTTTCAGAGATCAGTGATCGGCCAGAAAACTGCAATCGGTGCACCCCTATAAATTACTGCTAATTTAGTGCAGAAAAACATTTTTTAATGCATTTTAAATGCGTAACAGGTAACAAAATTCCTGGTTTAATTTTTTTTAAAGCTTTAAAGATGTATTTTTAGGTGTTTGTGTGTCTGTTTATGGCGATTATTTCCTCCCCTGGGGCTGTAAACATCCTTTTGATTTTTCCCAGGTCTTTATCGCCGTCACACCGGAGGAGCCTGGACTCCAAAGCAGAGCACAGGGATTTATCAAGAGCCACACGTCACAGCCCTCCAGTCTTCTCCAATTTTTCCCTCTGCCTCCAAACATCCAGGTTTGGACTGCTGGCCGTCGCTTCGGTTTTCACAGCCCGACGCTAACAGCTCTCTTCATTATTTGGGAGGAGCCGCAAGGGAACGGCAGCGAAGGACGAGTGGGAAATCAAGCTAAATGGTTGGAGCAGAGCGGGCTGAAATTTGGCCAAAAATCCTAAATACGGTGCGCGTTCCGAGGGTGTTACTAATATCAATGATGCAGTGAATTAGCCCGAGGTGGCCACACCTGCTGGCTGCTTCTGATGATGATCAACAATCCAATGAGTCAAAAAGAAACCAACTTTTGCCGTTAAATGTCTTCTGTGCACATTAATAAAACAGAAGAAAAGCACTAAAACGTCACCAGGGGATAAGAAAGCCAAAAAAATCAAGGTTTGAATAAACCCTGACTGTGTCACCAGGGATCAAAATGTCTGAGAAAGACTCCAAACACTCAGTGAGTCAGAAAACATCACGTATCAAATTTACCTGCGTCACAAATCGAAACACGACGAGGCTCGATCGTTCAGTCAAACTGAGACGGAGTTGCAGAATTTCTACATCAATCCCACAAATAGAGAGAGGCTTGATCTGAAGAACAACTAGAGAAATTGCATTTCCTGCAAAAATGCAGTGTGAATGCTTATTGCTGAAGAATTGCTGAAAAACAGCTGAAATTAGCTAAAACATGCTGAAATGTAGCTAAAATGGAAGAACAAGCCTAAGCTAGCTGAAGAAAGCAGAAAGAACATGTATTTGCTGAAATAGGTTTAAATAAGCAGGAATGAGCACAACATTAGTAAATCAGCTAAAAAAGTTTAAATTACCTAAAGAATTGCTGAAAAAAGCTGAAAAGACAGAAAGAAGCTTAAAATACCATAAGAAAGTGGAGAGAGCACAATTGTGCCCAATTAGGCTGAAAGAAGCAGAAATGAGCACAAGTGGAAATTATCTGAAAAAAAAAGTAGAAATTTGCCAAAAAGCAGCTGAATAGTAGCTAAAAGGGTAGAAAAAAGCTTAAATTACAGGAAGGAAGAGGAGCAAGCACAATTTTGCTGAAGTAGGCTAAAAAAAGTTCAAATGAGTGCAAAAAAATGTAGATTTAGCAGAAATTAGCATAAAACATCCAAGTACCGTAGTAGCTGAAATTGCAGAAGAACCTGAAACTTGCAGAAAAAAGCTGAAGGGAGTATAACAAGCTAAAACTAGCAGAAAGAAGTTAGGAGACGCACAAAAAAGCTGTAGTTAGCATAAAGAATCTGAGAGGAGCAGAAAACAGCTGACATTAGCTGAAAGTGGCTGAAAAAAAGTTTAAATTTGCACAAGGAAGCTGAAAGAAGCCGAATCAGAACAAAATGTGAAAGGAGCAGTAAAAGGTTGTAAACAGATCTAAAGATTTGAAGGATGTAAAATGAGATTAATTCATTTTCTGAGACTAAAAAAAATGGCAAAAAAGGCTAAATATTTCAAAAAGCTAAAGTTGCACCAATACCAAATGTCATAGCAGGGTTGTCCTGAATGAGCTGAACATTTTGACTGAAATAGCTGAATTAGCACAAAAATTGTGGGACGAGAAAGACGGCGAAAAACGTACGGAAGAAAAATGGATCACAACAGTGTGAATGCTTCATAAACATTATTAAATAAACTCAACCAGTTCTTCAATCAACAGATGAACAACAGCAGCCTTGTTTCTTTTAACCTGTTAGTTACAGAGCAACACTGCAGTCAATTAGAGATGAATTAGCTGTGCCCACTCTTGCGGCTCACAGTGCAGTACCCCAATTAAAAATATTTAGATGCATGTAGTTCTCATTGTTCCAGTGAAGCCAAATAAAACCACAGCTGATAAGTTAAGAAGCCTGCTGACTTGGAATGATGTACTAAAACCAGTGTTTAAAAAAAATACGCATGTAAAAGTAAAAATTTTAAAATTCTTTAATTAAGAGTTATTTAGCTTTAACCACTCAGCAGGAACGCAGATCAATTCTGGCAGCCTTTTCAGACCTGGGAATATTGAATTATTTTCTAGATAATTGAAAATTTTAAACACAAATCCTTCAAACTAAACAAAATTTAAAACAAAACAAAGACCCAATTGACGTCAGTGTAAGTCTGAATTTTCTTAATAATTTTGGTGTATATAGGGACAGGAGTTGATCAGCAGCCTTAAAAGTAACAGAGAAATCAGCGTGTATAAAATAACAGCCTACACCGCACCTTAAAATGCATATTTATGCTTTTTCAAGGATTCAAGGTTTAAAGGAATCAAGATTCTTTATTTGTCGTTCGCACTCCATGTGGTGCATGTGGTGGAACGAAATTGTGTACACAGGGTCCCAGTTACATCCAAAATTATAATGTAAAATAAAAACAGTAATAAGATCTAAGATATGAACTAAGAAAAACGTCAACTAAATATACTAGTAGCATAAAAACATTACGTCGAACAGCAGCACGAATGCCCAAAAGACTCAAAAAAAGAGAGAGAGAAAAAAAAAGATTCTCTTTATTTTCCCAAAACCTGGCAAGTTAAAACAATAAAAAAACACCAATTTTAGGTCACATAAATGATAAATGCTGATTTTCACCCTTGTACTTTTATTTATTCATTTAATAAACGTTGAGAACAATATGGTTAATATTTGTATTTGTGGAGGTTGTTTCAACTCCAATTTATTCCAGTACTTCTTTGATCAAATATTAATAGTTTTTTTCGTCACTAGCTCGCTAACGAGGCGCGCGCATTCTCCCCGCTCCCTGTTCTCCTCCTGCTTTTTTTGCTTTCCGTCTGTGTATCGGAGCAGCTCCTATTTTTACACATCTCCCGAAATGGAAACGACTGTTTTGGATCTGACCAACTGGACTTTCGACGTATATCGCAAAATTTTTTCAACAACGCAACACTGTCCGGAACCCTCATCTGCTCGGACGACACGCATGCAGCTGGATATATCTCAGGGAGTGATGTGTCTACCTCTGCTATCGACCGAGGACGCCAAAATTGCATATAATTGGATTTATGATAACAGGTTTCCTGTTGTTGGAATAGTCTGGATCCTGGTTTATCAACATACAAAAAAGATGGTCGCAGCTAATCTGGACCTCGACAGGCTGCTGTCTATGTGAAGGTCTGGTTCGTGCTGGAGGACTCAAAATCAGCGGATTTACGAGCGAAACTAAGTTGGAAGTGATTTGAATCGCAGGCCACCTGCAGCTTTGGGACTCGACAGGATGGAAAACCATCTTGAAAAGGCTCATAAGCACCAACCAGTGGAATGCACCCTAATCTGGCCATTTTGGACCATGGAACGTTATCAGTACAAACTCAAGTCTTACAAGGAAAAATAGTCTGCCTGAATAAATCAACAATTGTGGTTATATGAATCTCTCCCCAGTTGGCCTCGGA
Source organism: Nematolebias whitei (assembly GCF_014905685.2). Lineage (NCBI taxonomy): Eukaryota > Metazoa > Chordata > Actinopteri > Cyprinodontiformes > Rivulidae > Nematolebias > Nematolebias whitei. Next base: position 21,090,610 of record NC_056520.1, read on the forward strand.
ACAGGCCGACTTATCAATTTCTCCTGGGAAATGTGTAAACTAAGGAAAAGCTTTGTCTATCGCAACCCCCCCCCCCCCCCCACCCACACACACACACACACTTCTGTGGAGTCCTACTAGAACTGTGCCAGCTGACCCCCCATCTTATCAGGACAATGAACTATCTGTTAGTGCTTCATAGACCGCCTTGTTTGTAAATGCATATGTAACATGTTCATAAATGTGCTTTAGCTGGCAGTTTTTTGATGTCTTAAATCGTGTTCCATTAGGACACGGTGTGAAGAGATCTTTTTTGTAATGCCACTACTCCTCTCCTCTTGGCTTTGTCCCTTTTTTTATCAAAAAAAAAAAAAAAAAAAAAAGCATTCTGTCTTACGGACGACTGTATGGACATTAGGAATGTGCGATATGGCATAAAATTCACATCACAATTTGTATTGTAAAGGGTGGCAATAACGATATATATCACGATATGTTTTTGGCACAAAACTTGCTAAAAAAAAAGCATAGGGTGTCCTTTTGCCATCATATATTTTGAATTAAGAAAATTCCACTACTAGGTCCAGAGAGTTTTTAAATAATAAACAAATAAAGTATTAGGCTTCTTTATTGTAGTGCAAAACAGTGCAAAAGATATCAAATGTAGTTTTATCCATATGTTTTAAACAAAAGAATATGTTGTTAACTCTTAACAGTTTCCAGTCTCACTTAATAAATGAACAGCAACAGAGCAGCAACTGAAAACACTTCACCCTCCAAACCTCTAGTGGGCGCCTCCTGCTTTAAGGAGAGCTGACACAAAATGAGTCTGTGGCTTTGACCAGAGGGTCTCGCAGTAAAATCACACAACACAGCATTCTTTTCACAGATCAGAGAGCAGGTTTCTCTAAAGCTGACCAACGCTTACTTTAACTTTCGATGGAGAAAAAAAAAAACTTTTGACGAAACACAGCGTTTTGCGCATGCGTCAGAATCCGGCAACACTACGGCAAGCTGGCTGTAGTTAGCTTGTAGCTTTGCTACTTAGCCCTCGAAGAAAAGACGTAAACGCCACTTGCGCACAGTTTCCAACAAAAAAAAGGAACAATCTGACAACTCTGATTTTACTTCAGACACAGCATTACTGCGGTTAGCCGGTAGAAGACAGATCTCTATCGTAGGCTAAATTTCTATCGTTTCTACCGTATACAGTTTATATCGCGCATTCCTAACGGACATGTTCTCGTATCTCGGTGCAATGATAATAAAGCTGATTCTGATCTGCAATGCTTCATAGAAATGTTACCTACATTATGTAGATTGTGAAGAGGGTGGGTCCTAAGACTGAGCCTTGTGGTACACCATTATTGACAACAAAGTCCATGCTCAACAAAAACAAGTAACTGTCCAGATGACCTGACTGAAAAATGTTGGACCATTATTGACAGTTAAATAGCTGGAAAAAGTACCATTACGTTGAAGAGACTAAAAATAGTTTTACAATCATGAGGACCATGAAAGAGCAATACGGGGTGAAGAATTTCAAAAACATTTTGATGTACTGGTTCAAATTTATGCTTCATAAAATATGCACATAAAAGATAGCACATTAAATGCATCAGTCTAGAAGATGTTTTGCAAAATGTACGTGTATTTGATTGTAGAGATCTGTCTTTATGACGTTAGTCGTCTTACTCAATTATTCTCTTTTATTTTAGGAGCATATTCAGTCTGACATTTCCACCTAAACAACCACTCTGATTCTACATCGGTCCAGTTCTTTCACATGGTTTTTGACTAATTCTGTTGAGTGCTTTATTTACACTGAGTGCGTACCCACATTTCTTAATTGCAAATCAGTATATCTGGAAAACTACACAAGTAATATCTTTCAAACTGCACCATTGGGTACAGTTTAAAATAACACTTTTTATGTCTGGTTTCATACTTCCTATGAGTACCTTTAAAATGAAAGATGCTCTTTAACATTAAACTATTTAAAAAAATCGTTTTGGCTCCTTTTAATTTTACATAGAATTTAAATGGGACTGTTTCTTCAAAATACTTATTATCTACCCATGAAGTAAAAGAAGGAATGGGTAAACAATAAACTAAATTATTATTAACTAGAGAAATTGCATTTCCTGCAAAAATGCAGTGTGAATGCTTATTGCAGAAGAACTTCCATAAAACAGCTGAAATTAGCTAAAAACATGCTGAAATGTAAGAACAAGCCTAAATAAGCAGAAGAAAGCAGAAAGAACATATATTTGCTGAATTAGGTTTAAATAAGCAGAAATGAGCATAAAAATTTAAAATCAGCTAAAAACGCTAAAATTAGCAACCAAAAAAAAAAAAAAAAAAGCAACTAAAAAGTAGCCGAAAAGGTAGAAAGAAGCTTAACCTATGAGCAGGAAGTGGAAAGAGTTGAAATTAGCTAAAAAATGTGGAATTAGCTGAAAAAACTAAAATTTGCATAAAACAGCTAAATAGTAGTTGAAATAGCAAAAAAAGCTGAAACTAGCTGAAAGGAGCAAAACAAGATGAAATCAGCAGAAAGAAGTTAGGCTGAAAGTAGCAGAAATTACCAAGAAAAACTTGAATTTATCTCAAAACAGCTGAAATTCGCTTAAAATTTTCTAAAAAGGTGACTGAAAAAAATAGAACAAGCTTAAATTAGCTAAAGAAAGCTGAAATAATACGTGTTTGCCCAATTAGGCTTAAAGAAGCAGAAATGAGCAAAGTAGAAATAACCTGAAAACAGCTGAAATTAGCAAAAATTTTTTACTAAAAAGTAGCTAAAAAAAAACAGAAAGCTGAAATTACCAGAAGTGGAGAGTGCACATATTTTTGCAGAATTAGGCTGAAAAAGTTGAAATGAGTGCAAAAAATGTGGAATTAAAAATGCTAAAACTAGCATAAAACAGTTAAATAGTAGCTGAAATAACAGAAAAAGCTGCAACTTGCTGAAATAAGCTGAAAGGAGCATAACAAGCTGAAATTAGCAGAAAGAAGTTACAAGAAGCACAAAAATGTTGTAGTTGGCAGAAAGAATCTGAAAGGAGCACAAAACAGCTGAAAAAACCTGCTAAAATTAGCTGAAAGTAGCAAAAGAATAAGTTTTAAATTTGCACAAGTTAGCTGAACCAGAACAAAATGTGAAAGGAGCAGTAAAATGTTGTAAACAGATCTAAAGATTTGAAGCATGTAAAATGAGCTCAATTCATTTTCTATGAGCAAAAAATATGCAGAAAAGGCTAAATATTTCAAAAAGCTAAAGTTGCACCAATACCAAAAGTCAGAGCAGGATTGTCTTGAAAGAGCTGAACATTTTGATGTATGTTTTGTTGAAATAGCACAAAAGTTGTGGAACAAGAAAGATGCTGAAAAACGTACAGAAGAAAAATGGATCACAATAGTGTGAACATAAACATTCACACGTGGTTAGTAGTTGAATATTAATGTGTGGGAATAAAGCAGTTTTTAGCAAGATAGTTGAACTTACATCTATGTCTTCCTGAGTGAAGTTTTCTGGATCCTCTCCCATCATGTTAGCCAGGTGCCGCTTACCAATTTCAAACTCTTCGATCTGCTTCTGGATGAACTCCGGCGTGAACTTCTCGGGTTTTGGAATCGTCACGTTGTTCTTGCTGAGAGCAGAGCTCACGCATATCTAAAGAGGCATGGGGCATAATTTGCCCAAGTTGTATGAATATTTGGACGAACAAACAACAGCCGAAATGTAGCAAAGAGCTCAAACATTTAAATAAAGACGACAAAACTATCAGAAGTGTTGTCCCAACAAACTCTGACGTTGGTTAGTTTTAAAATTAAACATCCGTCGAGCCAGTTTCGGATAGCGAAAAATGCTAAGTCAAGGGCGTAGGTATTTTTGTTATTTAAATATATTTCCATTTAGCTAAAGAGACAGACTGGCTATTTTAAGAGTCATATATTTTTTCTTTACCTGTCGGCTCAATTGCAGAGTGGTTGGGTTTAAACTCGAGCAGTTTACACATTTTCCTAGAAACGATCCAACAACACGCACACAGAGCGCAGCCATTTTTGCTAACCGTGATGACGTCACAGCGGAAGTAAGCAATGCTTCTTCCGTTCATTAAATATAAATGCTAAAATAGATTTTATTTCATTTAAATATTTTATTAACGTGGAATTTTATATATTTTGAAATAAAGCATTGGAAAATCCAAAATAACTGTTTTATAGAATTTAGGTTAAAAATTTAAACATTTATGACAGCTTGCATAAAACAACAGAAACATTCAATAGTATAATTGTAATATGCCCTATTTTCCATTTGTTCATGGTTCATGTCATCTTTTACTAGAACCAATTCTTTCAAATGTTCAGATTTCAAACAGCTTTTTATTATGAATTAAGTTCGTATTTAAAACATAACTTTACAGCAAACAGTATAAATAAAAAAAAATCCCAATTCAGTCCCATTAAATTGTCTTATATCCAGGGGGATATTCAGAAGCTTATATTATGTGATGCAAATGTATTTTAAATTTTTTGATTAATTGTTCTCAAAATTTCCATTATTTTCACATTTTTTACTTTTTAGAATCTAACTATTTCTGCATACCCAAAAATTTTCAGTCAAGTCATCTGGACAGTTTCTTTTTTTTTTTTGTGTGCTAAAACGTTTCACCTTCCATCCAGAAGGCTTCATCAGTCAAGGGAACATACAGCACAAAACTGATTCTTCCCCCAACAGCTTACTCCAAAGTGGAACAAACCAGTTCTGTTGGTGCTAAGATGGTCTCTTTGGCACGCCCCCTCCTCTGGTGCTGGCCCTCTTCCTCGTCGACAGTCATGTCAAACTGGTTCAAAACCAACAAAGTCCATGCTCAATAATCCAGATATGCAATCCAACAATTTTCAGTCAGGTCATCTGAACTGAAAATTGTTGGATTGTATACCTGGATTATTGAGCATGGACTTTGTTTATTTCTGCATACTTAATAGTAGTACTAATCAGAGTCAGAGTCAGAGTCAGAGTTTCTTTATTGTCATTCGCACCTCATGTGGTACATGTGGTGGAGCAAAATTATGTACACAAGGTCCCAGTTACATCCAACAATAAAATGTATAAGAAAAACAGTAATAACATCTAAGATATGAACTAAGAAAAACATCAACTAAATATACACTAAGCACTCATAACATAAAACATTGAACATCAGCACAAACATGAACATGAGTCTGTGAGCAGATGTGCACGCATGAACACATCAACACTGAAACAGATCAGCAGCAACATGAAACAGATCAGCAGCAACATGATATGGTTTTTCACAGTGATTATTCTAGTTAGAGATTCATGAGTCTAACAGCCTCAGGGTAGAAGCTGTTCCTCAGTCTAGTGGTTCTACACTTAATGCTCCTTAACCTCCTTCCTGAGGGGAGTGGGGCAAAAAGTGTGTGTGCTGGGTGAGTGGGGTCCTTCATGATGCAGGTGGCCCTCTTCCTGCATCTGGAGGTGTAGATGTCTGTGATGGTGGGGAGGCTGATTCCGACAGACTTCTGTGCAGCCTTCACCACTCTCTGCAAAGCTTTTCT
>NC_056520.1:21096184-21113018 GCF_014905685.2 Nematolebias whitei
CATGCCACACGTTGATGCTGGAGCACAGGATGCTCTCCACTGCACACCTGTAGAAGGAGGTGAGGACTGAGCTTCCCAGACCAGCTCGCCTCAGCCGTCTGAGGAAGTAGAGTCTCTGATGAGCTTTCTTGATCAGGCTGGTGGTGTTGTTGCTCCAGCTGAGGTTGTCATTCATGTGTACACCCAAGTACTTGTAGCTGGAGACCACTTCCATCACAGATCCTCTTATGTTCAGGAGGGTGTAGAGGTTTTTGTTCCTTCTGAAGTCCACAATCATCTCCTTTGTCTTCTTCACATTGATGTGAAGGTTAATCAGGTAGTTTATAATAAAACATTATTCTTTAGCAGTTTGCCACTTTTGTTACTTCGACCTATTAGCTAACAAACTGCCTTAATTTTCATTACTCTGTTATTTTAGTTTTTAAGTAGGCTTTTGATTGTTTATAGCACACATTTTGCGTTTAGCTTTTAGCCAGCCTTTTGAGTTTTATTGTTTGGCTAGCATTGGGCTGCATTTTTATTTAGCAATATGCTATTTTTTGTTAGTGTTTTGCTACTTTGAACCAGCAATTTGCGACATAGGTGAAGCACCCACACATGCTTCCACCCTCATTTGCTTCTGGGCCCTTGAGCAAGGCCACTACCTGCTCCCCTGGTCACCCTAGATGGCTGCTCTCTGCTCTGTGGTAGCTCAGTGGTCTGTGGTTGTGTCAGGAAGAGCATTCGGCATAAAAACAATTGCCAAGTCTTCATGTGAGTTAGGTCACTGTGGCGACCCCTGAAGAAGGGAGCAGCCGAAAGACAGAGAGGAGAGAAAAAAAAAAGAAGAAGCTTTTAGCTCATGTTTTGCTACTTTTAGCGAGCATATACTTCTTTTAGCTTTTAGCTAGCATTGCACTATTGGTGTTCGGCAAGCGCTTTGCCTGTTTTAAATTCTTAGCTCATGTTCTGTTTCTTTTACCTCCACCGTTTCAGCTTCTTCAGCAAACTTCAGCAGTCATTCAGCACTCAGCCTTCACCCTGTATTGTAAGAAATTGTCATTTTTCTAGTTCATAGTGAATCCTCAGCCGCATTTTCATGAAAGTCAATATTAAATCTAGTATAAAAACGTCACACCATGATGTATTTCTCAGAAAAAACAGGGGGAAAAACTTTGTGTTGGCCCAAGACACTAACAAGGCAAAACATTTTTTAAACTTTTGTGCATTCAGCATGTGATGCAGTAAGAGCAGAGATGAATGAACACAACGTTTAGTCAACACAAGCAGGCACTTCAGTCAACCTTTGAATAGATAATGAACTTTCTCTTTATCAGTTCTTCTCAGAGTAAAAAATGTTGAGTTGCTCCACGGATCTGCTGGAAATCACAACATGACTGTTTTACCAGCTTGCTTGCTGAGAATTACACATGCTGTCTCTTCTAAACCCAGATAAATACTCAATACGCACAGTATATTTGATTTTCAACTACACAACGCAAAAAAGCCAAAACGTCACCAAATAATAGTAATAATAAAGTCTAAAAAAATTCAACCTAACACTTGTTCAGCTGTAATTTCTTGAGAACAACTTTTCCAGGTTTCAGCACCTAGTGTGAAACTGTTGTTTAAGGTGGTGTTTTATCACCTGTAAATGCTGGTTTGGAACAATTTCAGTCTATCTGAACAAAACAGCTTCAGCCTCAGGATGTTGGAAGGTTTTTAATCACATGAGCTATTTACTTCAGGTCAGTCAAAAGCATTTCTACTGAATTAATGTCAAAAATTTGACTTCCAAGTAATTAAATTGACTTTTAGCCAATTTTAACTTTGAAAAGCACACATATACCAGTAATATTGCTGCACAATCCACTTTTCTGTCATTATTGCACGTAGCCAAAAGGTGGGCAATAATGTTTTTGCCTCTGTCTTTGTCACAAGAATGGAATACCCAGAGTGATGATGAACAACTCAGACACAAATGTATCAATTCCGTGCTTTTATTTACAGTGAGCAATAATTCAGAATCTGACAGAAACCTTGATGGAGGTCCAGAGTTCTTAACAGATTTTAATTAAGCTCTTAGAAAATCATCATCTACTTCTGGTCAACTTTTGGAATCGACCCGAGTCAAGATGGCTGCCGCTTAGCCAACAAAAAAATAACAATAAGTCAGTCAGTTAAACAAATATTGAAATAATGTTTTGTGTGATAGTAGCTCAGATGGATCCCAGCAGATCTCTGAACATTTTTATTTAAAACTGTTGCACTAAAGTTAGTCATGGAGTTCCTCAGGGTTCAGTGCTTGGACCAGTACTTTTTACCTTATATATGTTTCTATTAGGTAAAGTTATTAAACAGCATGGGATAAATTTTCATTGTTATGCTGATGATACAGTTATATTTGTCCATGGAACCCAATGAATTCAATCAGCTACTTAGACTACAAGCATGTCTTAAAGATATAAAAACCTGGATGGCCCTAAATTTTCAGCTTTTAAACTCAGACAAGACAGAGATTTTGGTTTTTGGACCTGAACATCTAAAGAATAAATTTTGTAGTCTGTCACAAACTCTTGATGGCATTACTTTGTACAGTGCCCTGAGATGACTTTGTGACTTGTGCTCTATTTAAATAAACTGAACTGAAACAGAGTTCTGCAATGTGGTTTTTATCAGAACGTGCAGGTTCCTTACTAGTAGATGGATGGTAAGTAGTTTGGTTCCAAAGTCCTGTACAATTGTGAGAAGGTCCAGTAGACTCAGGAGGGCATGTGGTTGGAGGGCGAGGAGAACAGCTGAAAAGCGGTTTCCAGAGGTTCATTATAGAGTCAGAGTCAGAGATTCTTTATTGTCATTCGCACCACATGGATGGTGGAGCGAAATTATGTACACAGGGTCCCAGTTACATCCAACAATAAAATGTATAAGAAAAACAGTAATAAGATCTAAGATATGAACTAAGAAAAACATCAACTAAATATACACTAAGCACCAATAACATAAAAACACCACGTCAAACATCAGCACAAACATGAACATGAGTCTGTGTGAGCAGATGAGCACGCATGAACACATCATTGAAACAGATCAGCGGCAACATGATGTAATTTTTTCACAGTGATTATTTTGGTTTATTGATTCATGAGTCTAACAGCCTCAGGGTAGAAGCTGTTCCTCAGTTTAGTGGTTCTACACTTAATGCTCCTTAACCTCCTTCCTGAGGGGAGCGGGGCAAAAAGTGTGTGTGCTGGGTGAGTGGGGTCCTTCTTGATGCAGGTGGCTCTCTTCCTGCATCTGGAGGTGTAGATGTCTGTGATGGTGGGGAGGCTGATACCGACAGACTTCTGTGCAGCCTTCACCACTCTCTGCAAAGCTTTTCTTTCTGCAGCTGTGCAGCCTCCATGCCACACGTTGATGCTGGAGCACAGGATGCTCTCCACTGCACACTTGTAGAAGGAGGTGAGGACTGAGCTTCCCAGACCAGCTCTTTTTCAGCCATCTGAGGAAGTAGAGTCTCTGATGAGCTTTCTTGATCAGGCTGGTGGTGTTGTTGCTCCAGCTGAGTTTATCGGTGCACCCCCATTTCCTTAATTTTGGGAAATCGGCTGATACTTGCATGAGAAACTGATTTGACCTTTTTTTTAGTTTTAACAATTGTCTGAACTTCATTTATATTTCAGAGCACTGACTCATGGCCAGTTAAAACAAGTTTGTATTGTTTCTAGGATATTGTTCAAGGGTATGTTTTTCAAGAAAATAATATTGGATAATTGAAGGTGCATTGTGACCTTATAACACTTGACAGTGTAGCTTGTAAAACAAAATTGGTATCAGTCAAAATTGGAATCGGCAGGTCAGACTTTTTAGAAATGGTGATTGGCCAGAAAACTGCAATTTGTGCACCCCTATTGTAAATATACAAAATTCCAGAATTGCGCTGCTCAAGGTGGCTGCATGTTGGAGTAGCTCTCTTACATTCATTCTGAGATTTTGCTTTTGAAACTTTAATTCCTCTTTTTTCTGGATGTAAATCGCTTTTTTCGGATGATTGTTTCCTCAGGTATCAGCTACTGTGCAGCTGGAAGGATTCTTATTGAAACCTTTTTTACTTTTGTATATTAGTTATGATGAGTAACCATAACAACAACAAGGTGGTTTGCTACAACAGCTAATTAACATCTCAAAAGTTCAAATAATACCTCAACTACAGCCCCAAATCCCAAATGGGTTGAAAAGGAGGCACCGTGGATGCATTACCACCTACCTGGAAGCGGTGCTAGAGAGTCTGACTGCTGAGATCTTTGAGGTGGCGGGAAATGCAGCTTGTGACAGTGGGAGGACTGAGCTTGTTCCCCGGCATCTGCAGTTAAGTCTGCGGCGACGAAAGTCTTGGCAAGCTGCTGGGAGAAATGTCCATCGTTCGGGGAGGAGTTCTGCCTGGCATTCAGGCAGTCTTGCAGCCCAAGAGGACTGAGAGGTCTGCTGGGTCTGGATGGACGGATCAGCATCTACAGCCAGTTTCTTCGGATCCGCTGTGGGACGGACTTCTACAAGAGATCCTTCCTGCCGACAGCCATCAGCATCTATTAACAACTCTAATGAAATCAGAATGATGAGGTATAACAACAATCAATTTCCCTTTAGGATTAATAAAGTATTTTTGAATTGAACTGAATATGGTAAATGAACAGTACTTATATAGCGCCTTTCTATCTTATCAAGATACTCAAAGCGCTTTACACAACAATCTGTCCCTCATTTACCCATTCATACAGCACTCTACTAGATCTATACAAAGAATAATCAGTGCTTTATCACATTCATACACTGATGGGACACACATCAGAGGCAATGAGGGGTTCAGTGTCTTGCCCAGGGACACTTGGCGTGTGACTGTTGGAATCGAATCCCCAACTCTTACATTGAAGAACAACTGCTCTAACCGCCACAGCCGCCCTAATATAGAAAATATTACCTTGTATCTCTTTTTTATTTCTTGCCAATCTACCACAGACACCAACATGGTTCAGTGTATTTGTTTTGAACAAATGTATGTTCTTCATTTGACTAAATACTTTCATCTTAAGACAAACGATGCATCACCTGATCAGAAAACACACTTACATACAATTCAATTTTTTTTTCAACTGCATCTAGCTGGAGTTGCCTTATCTCATAAAGTTTTTCAAAGTGTAGATACATAATTTTTGCAGTAATTTGGGTAAAATGCGGTAACTGCGTTTCCTTTTTCACTCTGTGTGTGTGTTTTGTATGCTGTGTTTACAGATCAATGCTGTGTGTCTTCACTTAGATTACTTTGATAGAGTTGGAACAGGAACCTGGGGAGATTAATCAAAGTGAAGGGGCACCGACTCCCGGCCCGTGCCAGTCGATACGACTGCGTGGTTAATTCGCCCCGAGGAGGGCTGTCGTCGGGCAGATGATAAACAGTGTTTGCCCCGTTTTTTTGCCACGAGCGTGCTCCTGCTCGCCAAGAAAAATAGTTTCGACCCGTGGTCTCTAATTCACAGTGGGGGGTGAGAGGTGGGACATTAATCATCCTTCTGCTGTGGCCCGTCTCCGACAGGCGCGCCGTCCAGGGTGGACTGGGTGGAGATGTTCGGTTTGCAGGTAAACCCTGCAATAAAGGCATTCGTCTGGTTGACCTTGTAAAGATGCAAACACAAATGCTTAACGAGAAACAAACAGGCGCTGAAGGTGTATTTTTGTGAGCTTCACGAGGCATTAGAGAAATGGCTTGCATCCAACAGAACTCCATATGTACTTCAGGGATTTCGGCGCTTTCTGAAAAACAGAAGCGATGCAACAATCGGTGACATTGACCTCCCTTCAGTTTTCCCGATCCTCAGATTGAGAGACATCCTTTTAATTGTATGCCTGAAACGGCGACGGAGAGAGAAATAATTGAGGATATCACAACGTGGAGCTTTGCCAAGTCTGCTCCTTCTCCCCCAACCCTCTCTCTCTCTCTCCTTTCCCAAGGATGGAGTGCTGGAGAATTGAAAGCTTTTAATACCAGAGAGTTGAGGCTTTGCTCCAGTCATCATTTCCATGCCGCTTTACGCTGATTCCCTAATATCCTTAGCGCTGTGCGTGGGGATAAGCCCATCGTGCTGAAACATGGCTGTCATGCCTATAAATCGTTCACGGCTCTAAAGAATCCATTATGGCTGCTCCACAAACATGGGGACTCAAAGGGCCACTTTTCTCAAGCTCATTTACTCTTTTAAACATATTTATTTACAGTTGGTGCGGCGGCGGGGGGAGAGCTACAATATGCATCGTTGCAACAAACTGGATTTAAGCCTAAGTGGTCATTCACACCACGAATCATACATTTAATGTGTCCAAGTTCATCCTCTGACAATGCACACGTTGATCTCGTGTTGCACGTTAGATGCTGTTCAGTTTGCGATGGGTTTGTGCCAATAATCAACGTGTTCTGTGGGAGCAAAGACAGATGAGCGTCAAGTAAAATGTACTGAGAAAGACAAAGGTGATTAAGATTTAAGATGTATACTCAACCACAGACCAAGCACAGGTGGATGGACGAGTTCTCCATCAAAAAGCAACATCAGACATTAAATAATTGCTATGGAACTTTAATAGATCGCAAAATAATGAGCCCGTTGTTTCATTAGAATTGCTGCACGTATTTCCCATTAAATAATTATTGTTTCTTATTTATACCATCCTTTTGATTGGCATTCAAGTTGGATTTTTATTTATTTTCTATGTCCAATTTACCCTGCGATGTACAGATAAATTTGTTTTTAGCCTTTTGTTAAAGAAAAAACACAAATGCTACTGAAATAACTCGAACCTGACAAAAGTAACAGGAAGGAAAAAACACTGAGAATCAGCTAAAGAAAGTAAATTATTGTGTAAATGTTTATGAAGCATTCACTCTATTATGAGCCATTTTTCTTCCACACATTTTTCAGCATCTTTCTTGTTTTTCACAACTTTTGTGCTATTTCAACAAATCATATATCAAAACATTCAGCTTATTCAGGAAAGGGTTCTATGACATTTGGTATTGGTGAAACTTTAGCTTTTTGAAATATCTAGCCTTTTCTGACTTTTTTTCCTCATAGAAAATGAAGTGAGCTCATTTTACATTCTTCAACTCTTTAGATCTGTTTACAACCTTTTACTGCTCCTTTCACATTTTGTTCTGGTTCAGCTTCCTTGTGCAAAAAAAAAAAAAAAAAAAAAAAAAATCAGCTACTTTCAGCTATTTTCTGCTTTTTTTTTTTTAATTTTTTTTAGCTGTTTTGTGCTCCTTTCAGATACATTCTTCTAACTAAAGATTTTGTGCTTCTTCTAACTTATTTTTTTTGCTAATTTCAGCTTGTTATGCTCCTTTCAGTTAATTTTTGGTAGTTTCAGTTATTTCAGCTACTATTTATCTGTTTTTATGCTACTTTATGCTTTTTCAGCTATTTTTGGCAATCATTTAACATTTTTTCAGCATAAATCAGCAACAACATGCGTGCTGTCCACTTCCTTATGGAAGCTTAAGCGTCTTTCTGCTCTTTTAGCTACTTTTCATCTGTTTTTTTTGTTGGTTTTTTTTCAAATTTAAGCTTTTTTCAGATAATTTCCACTTTTTGTGCTCATTTCTGCATCTTTCAGCCTAATGTGTCCTTTCTGCTTTCTTCAGCTAATTTAAGCTTGTTCTAATGCTAAATGCTCATTTCAGCTTGTTATGCTGTTTTTCTGCTAGTTTCAGCTCTTTCTGCTATTTCAGCTACTATTTAACTGTTTTTGTGCTAAATTTAGCTTTTTAAGCCAATTCAACAGTATTCAGCTCGTTTCACCTCTTTCTGCTTCCTTCTGGTAGTTTAAGCTTCTTTCTAGCCATTTCAGCTTTTTTTCCCTTCAGCTAATTTCCTTATTTTTGTGCTCATTTCTGCTTATTTAAACCAAATTCAGCAAATATGTGTTATTTCTGCTTTCCTCTGCTGATTTAGGCTTGTTCTCCCCCCCCCCCCCCCCCCCCCCAACAAAAAAAAAAAAAACTAGTGAAACTGACTTTGACTGAAAGGATACCTTTAACTTCGGAGGCAATCCAGTGAATGCTGTAACTCCGTCTGAGACCTCTGCACCTGTCCTCAGGTGTTTTAGCCCACTCCTGATCAAACTGCTCCTGTTGTCTCAGGTTTGAAGGGTTGCTTCTCCAGATTGCACATTTCAGCTCCTACAAATGTCCAACAGGATCTAGATCAGGACTCAGGAGGCCACTCAGAATAGTCCAATTTGGTTCTGAGCTGTTCTTTTGTGTCTTTATGTGAGTTTGGGCTCGTTATCCAGTTGAAGGACATGACCTGCGACTCAGACCAAGCTATTAGACACCAAGCAACACATTTCACTCTTGAACTGATGGTGACGATTCTCAGTCGTCCAGGTCATGATCAGTAAAAAAGGGTTACAAAACAAAAACGACTTCTAATCTGAACAACCTCTCCACAGACATATGGCAAGCTGGCTCTTCAGGACAAGGCTCAGCGGTCCACCTACGTCTCAACAATAAGGGACACTCATGATCATATTTTAGACAGAGAAGACAGGTGGTTTGAGAGGGGTGTGGTGGTGAAGGAAGCCACTTAAGTGAAACATGAAAAAAAACTTTGAACAGAGGAGCAGATTTCAACTTTCAAAACTTTACCCCTTGCAGCATCAGGCCTGATTCCCATGCAGTGCGCTAAAGCTTGGAACTCCACTCTCCAGACATTTTTGAATTGATAAAGCCTCCTGGAAGGGACGTGAAACACATTCAGCTTCAGAATAGAAGTCCAGTTGTTTTTGTTTTTTAATCCTTTTTATGGCTTCATAGTCTTGAGATTTTATTGTACACTGTGCAGATGTAAGACACCGTGTGCCCGATGCAGATGTTAGGATGAGATAATTGGAAACAGGTGAGAAGGCTGTAACAGAGTAAGTTGAAACCAGGAGCATGAAGAGCAAAAGCTCAGCCTGCTCACAGCTCCACCTGGAGGGAGGGAAATGAAAAGGAAAAGGGGGAAAGTTTCAGGAATTCTGAAACCTCACTGTCCTAACAATTTCATTCATATTCTCATTCTCGTCAGAATCAGATTTTACACATGTTTGACTGTGTTTAGTTCCCATTTCTAGTCAACTTTATGTTTTTATCCTTACTTTTTATTCACACACTGTCCCTTAACCTTTTTATTTTCACTTGTCCTGTATAAATGGTAAATAGACTGTACTTGTATACCATACCATACCATACCATACCATACCATACCACTTTGTTTATAAAGCCCTTAAAAACAGCAATAAGGCCAACCAAAGTGCTGTACAGCAAAAACAAACAAGCAAAGGACACAGCAATAAATACATAGATCCAAGTAGATAAAGATAAGCATTAAATGGCTGACATTGTAGAGTACAGACAAGTTAAAATCAAAGCACACAGTGTCAAAATCCAGGGAATAAAAGTGTGTTTTTAAGAGAGACTTAAAAACAGTGAGAGAGGGAGCCTGCCTGACATGCAGTGGTAACTCATTCCACAGTTTTGTACCTGCAACAGAGAAGGCCCTGTCACCTCTGAACTTAAGACGGATTCCTGGAACCAATAGAAGCATCTGATTCACTGACCTCAAAGAGCATTGTGGGACATATGGCTGCAGCAGATCAGCAGATTTAAAAACAAACAGAAGGATTTTGAACTGAATTTGAAAGTGAACCGGGAACCAGTGCAGGGAGACCAAAACTGGTGTAATGTGTTCTTTTTTGTTGTATCGGTTAAAAGTCGGGCTGCAGCATTTTGGACCAGTTGTAATAGTGCAATAGAAGTCTGACTGATTCCAAAAAGAAGCTCATTGCAGTAATTGAGCCTGGATGTTATGAAAGCATGAATTACTGTTTTAAGATAAAGTTTGGGCAGTATGGGCTTTAATTTAGACAGTTGCCTCAACTGAAAACCCCCCAAAACAAAACAGAATTTAACAATCGTGTTTACATGGCTGTTAAGTTTCATGGAAGGGTCCATTATCACTCCCAGATTAGTGACTCTTTGTTTCTCTAATGGGGCTAGAGAGGAAAGGTCGATACCGTGGTTCTTGATCATGCCATTAGGAGGAAACAACATGACTTCAGTCTTCTTCTCGTTAAAACCTAAGAAATTTAAAGCCATCCAGTCCCTGACATAAGCCAGGCAGTCAAGAAGAGGTTGAATAGAATGTGCACCAGTGTGCTTCAGAGGGAAGTAAATTTGACAGTCATCGGCATAGAAATGAAAGGGTATGCCATGTTTACGAAAAATAGCACCTAATGGCATCAAGTATAAAGAAAAGAGAAGAGGACTGAGGATAGACCCCTGTGGTACCTCCCACCGAGGAGCTGCCGATGTTGAACTAAAATCTGAGGGCTGACCCTCAAATACAGTATAGCGCCTTTCTATCCAATCAGAATACTCAAATCACTTTCTTGTCTGTGCACTCATTTGCCCATCCGCACACAGTAAAACAGCACTCTACTACATCTCTACAAAGATAATCAATCAAATCATTCTGTAGAGACTACCAGTAATCAGTGACCATACCATACCATACCATACCATACCATACCATACCATACCATACCATACCATACATTCATACACTGATGGGACATACATCAGAAGTAATGAGGGCTTCAGTGTCTTGCCAAAGGACACTACGACATGTGACTGCTGGTGGAACTGAACCCCCAGTTTTTCATTGAAGGACAACAGCTCTAACCACTTAGCCACAGCTGCCCAAGAATTTCATTAATAATGTAGAATTTACATTTTTTGTTTTACAAGTCTTGAAAAAATACCCTGTTGTCCATTTTTACAAATATCTGATTTTATCCACTAGTTCTAATTTAGTGCTATTCAAATTTTCCACGTCTTATTTTCAGTTTGGTTTCCGCTTCTCGTACATTACCATTTTAATTTCCACTTTATGAATTAATTTCTGAAGCTGACATATGTCCATATATTTCCCTAGATTGTTCCTTTCATTTATTCTTTCATAACCCCTTTGAAGCGTTATAAAATTTATTTTTGCCATACTTGTATCCCTATGTTTAGTTGTTCAATACAGGACAATTCTTTTAGTTTACAGCATCCATTCCACTTTTATTTTAAGACTTTATTACATTCATAAGATTTTACTTAAAAGTCATTCCTTTCTTCCATTTTTTACGATTTAATTCCAATTTTCCTCTTTTAATCCCATAGCTCATTCATATTTGCATTCCCAGTTTGCTTCAAATCCCATTTCCAGTCCTTAAATTAGACAATTTTCATTATTTTATTTTATTTTTTTTTACCTTATTTTGGTTGGTTGTTTTCCTTTTATGAAGACAAAACCTAGAGCGTTTTTTTGGCTTTTTCTTGAATGTTGTGGATCATTGCTAATTGAATATTATTTTCAGTTTGCTTTTATTGTCGCTGCTGTGACTTTAACTTAAAGTGACAAAGAAGCACAAACGGGAGTGCGCACCGTGTCGCTTCAGATCAACACCTGCAGTGATCTTAGTGTGAAGATGCATTTCAGAGCTCTATCAGCGAAAACGCACACACACCCCCTTCGCGCGCACAACGCACACGCATAATTGTCGATTATCAACAAGTACGGCCACTGAGTGGAAATTAATTTGCCACTGGTAATGAATAGAGACATTTTGCTGAGATGCGTAAAAACAGCTGAGCTGCCAGCGATTACCTGCTGGAATCAGCCTTCATCAATATCAGGATAATTACAAAGCACTCCTGGCAGTGCGTGAAATGAACGGAGCATGCAACAGATTGGGTGGTGGCCATAGATGTCTGCAGATATTAGGCCTGCTCCTCAGAGTGGCTCTGCAGAGGCGGTGGAGGGGGGGGGGGGGGGGACTGCTTGAGCAGATCGGAGGGGCTGCAGCTTCTGTTGCACGATGCGGCTTGTCAGGACAGAAAAGCAAAGCTGACTCTAATCGATTCTGAACCCGAAGCACAAAAGAAGCACAACCTATGACAGAAAGCACAACTCATCAAACCCACAACTGAAAGACACGCTCAGGTAAAGAGTATTGAAAGAAAGAGAGAAGTGCAGAAAGAATGGGATCAGAAGAAAAACAGAAATAAAAGTTGTCTGTATGAACAATTTGAAATTAAGTGGTGTAGTCCAGAATCCAAACCTGGACCAAAAAGCTCCAAACAAACTCAAAACGAGCGGTAGTTTAATTGTACCCACCACCAGGCACAGTGGTGGGGCTAGGGGGTGGCCAGTGGTGGCCTTGGCTATATAAAAGCAATGTAAAATTTAGAAAGAACAAAAACAGAGTGAGTAGGCTCAATCATCCATGTAGATAAGTAAAAAATGTTCTAGAATTGCGCCGCTCGAGGTGGCTGCATGTTGGAGCAGCTCTGTTACTTTCATTTTGAGATTTTGCTTTTGGAAGTTTTAATTCCTCTTTTTCTGGTAATTCACATTTTTTGGATGATTGTTTCCTCTGGTATCAGATGCTGTGCAGCTGGAAGGATTTTTACTGAAACTTTTTTTAGTTTTGGACATTTGTTATGATGCGTAACCATGGCAACAAGGCAGTTTTCTGCAACCAGCAGCTGATTAACATCTCAAAAGCTCAAATAATATCTCAACTACAGCCACAAATCTCCAGTGAGTTGAAAAGGATGTTCTGTGGACGCATTCTCATCTACCTGCCAGGTGTGCTCGAGTGCCTGACCACTGAGATCCTGGAACTAGCAGGAAACACGGTTCATGAAAGCGGAAGGACAGCATCGTCCCTCGGCACCTACAGTTGGCTTTCCGCAGCGACGAGGAGCTTGGCAGACTGCTGGGAGGAGTGGCCATCGCTCTGGGAGGAGTTCTGCCCGGCATTCTGGCGGTCCTACAGCCCGGGGGAACCGAGAGGCCAGCCGAGTCTGGATGGACGGATCGTAAAGCATCTGCAGACAGTTTCTTAGGATCCACTGGACATTTACAAGAGATCCTTCCTGTCTACAGTCATCAGTATCTATAACATCTCTTAATGAAAGGAGGATAACGAGTTACAACAACAAATAATTTCCCTTTGGGATTAATAAAGTATTTTTAAATTGAATTGAATTGAATAAACCACTATAAAAGTTAAATCATGTCATCCAGACAGTTTCTTTTTTGGAAGAAATGTTTCATCTTTCATCTGAAAGACTTCAACAGTCTGAGGCCTGCCAACAGGATCTGTCGCATTAAGTAGTAGTGTTTCGGATGAAAGACGAAAGGTTTCTTCCAAAAAAAAAAAAAAAAAAAAAAAAAGAAACCGTCCGGATGACATGATGTAACCTTTTTGTGATTAGAAAGAACAGGTTTTCTCCAAACGATTGGGTTGCCAGGTTTACATGGCGGTGGTCATCTTGGATTTTGGCTTGGCAAACCAATTTTTGATTGTGACCGTTGTAGATGCAGCTACACACCAAAATGGAAATTGGCGCATTGCTTATTTTTCACGTTTTCCAACTCACAAGGTTTACATCTATACATTTATGGCAGCAGCCATCTTGGCAGAGGTGGAAAGCGCACTGAAATTGTACTCAATTACAAGTAAAAGTACTGATATTATAACAATACTTAAGTAAAAGTACAAAGTACTCTTCTCAAAAACTAATCGGAATATTAATGACTTTTTAACCAATTGATGTTTTATTGTGTTGTCAATAGAAGTCATTCAGTTGGATTTACTTTATATAACAGCTACATTCAAAGCTCATTTCTCAGATGCTCAGAAGCTCCGCTTTAATTTTAGTACCAGGCAAATCGATGACAATATCTAAGATCTTTAAGAAACAATACAAAAATCAATATCGTACAGGTAGTTGTAAAACCTCTTATACCACAATATGTTTTTTGAGGTTAGATGCTGAAGTCTTGTAAGTTGCTATCACCGTAGAGATCAAACAAAGTTTGCATCTGGACGCTGTCTGCTTTTCACCCTCTGTACAAGAAACATTCCTCCAGGTACGTCCACGGACACTCGTCCTCAGCCTTTATCTCGTCATTTTCTCTGTTGACAGTGTTGTCCTCTGTCTCCATTTTGGCTTTTTCTCCAAATCCTCAGTCCATAAATGACTCTCTACTCTCTAGAGTTGCTTTGCTTACGTCATAGGTAATTGGCGCATTGGCGATCTGAGAGTCTTACTGGCTACAAAGATGCAGATGAACGGTTTGAATATTAATTCAAATTGTGACCGTACTCAGTAGCGACTACACACTTGAAAGAAATACTCATAAAAGTACAAGTACCCCCCCCAAAAAATCTACTTAATTACAGCAATGTGAGTATTTGTGATTCGTTACTTCCACCCCTGCATCTTGGATGGCAATATGGCAACCCAGTTTTTGGAAGGTGACTTTTCTACGCCAATATGTAGCCACACAACAAAATAGAAGTTGGTAATGCACTTATTTTTCAAGTTGTTATGCTCAGAACATGCACGGGCAGACAGACGGAAAGATGGACGGATGGAGGGCATTTCCAATCTGACCTCTTTGCGTCATGAGGGGGACAATTACAGACAAAAATGTGGCTAAAACCTTGACAGTTTTACATATACTGACCTGTCTGGTATACTGACTCCAAACACATACTCTGAGCACTAACCAATTGACATGACCTATTTGAATTTAACTTTGTTGTCTGTTAGCAAAATATCTTATGAACGATTGAATGGATTTGAATGAAACTTTTAGAACATAATCAAAAGGAAGATCAAAGGTCCTGCTCAATAATCCAGGTAGAAAATCCAACAAAGTTCAGTCAGGTCAAGTAGAGATGAACCGCTCCGATACCAATATCGATATTGGTCCCGATATAAAAAAAACCCTTCTGGATCGAGTATCGTGACAATGTGATTAATCCATGACTGGGCAGATCTATTCCTTCTAAGTCTATGCTTTGTGCTCTGAGTAACGTCACGCGCTAGCGACATCACCGCACAGATTGTTTTCAAAATGGAGCGAGCGAAAGGATCAGCCATCTGGAACTATTTCACACTACCTCAGCCAACACATTCGACAGCTACGTGCAATACGTGCACAGCGACGGTTCCAGGGGGTGTCACTAAAACTTCCAGTTATAACACGACCAACTTAAGCATCTCCAGAGATTTCACCCTAAAGAGCACGCTGAGTTTGTTGAACGGAATTCAGCACGGTTTTTCCGATATCGTATCGTATCGTATCGTATCGTATCGTATCGGTATCTGCCGAT
The DNA here is from genome assembly GCF_014905685.2 of Nematolebias whitei. Taxonomy (NCBI): domain Eukaryota; kingdom Metazoa; phylum Chordata; class Actinopteri; order Cyprinodontiformes; family Rivulidae; genus Nematolebias; species Nematolebias whitei. Next base: position 21,111,434 of record NC_056520.1, read on the forward strand.
ACTCAACCTCAGATATCAGTATCAGAAGTGGAAAAAGTAGATTGGTGCATCCCTAGTTGTCAGGACGTTTATTTTTTTGTAGACATTTTGTCCTTCATCCAAATGACTTCATCAGTCTGAGGAGCCACAACAAACTCGGTCCCACAAGCAGCAAACCCACATAGTGGACCATCCAGTTTGCTGGTGATAAGAGGGTTTCTAGGGCCCACCCTCGCCCCCGTCAACTCCAACCATCGATCCCTTCATCAGTCTGACTCGGGACTGATGAAGTCCTTTGGATTAAGGACGAAATGTCTCAACAACGACAAAAAAAAAAAGAAACCGTCCAGATGACCTGACTGAAATTTGTTCGATTTTTTTTCATTATTCATTATTGTTCATTATTGAGCATGGATTTTGATGTTTTGAACCACTTTGGCTATGGCTGCCTCAGAGGAGTCGAAGGGGGAGAGGGGGAGCCCCAGAAACCATCTCTTCCCCATCAAACTATTTTTTCCACTATGTATGTGTGCTACTTGTGGGACTCAATTTGCTGTGGCTCCTTGGACTGATGAAGTCCTTTGGATGAAGGACGAAACATCTCAACAACGACAAAAAAAAAAAAAAAAAGAAACCGTCCAGATGACCTGACTGAACGTTGTTGAATCAAAAGGAAGATTAATACGACTGAATAAGTTTTAAACTCAACTGAATTTAAGACGGCTGCCACAGCCAACTGAGCTTAGAAAACAAAAATGACGTTAACACGTTTATTTTCAAAGACATTAGGCTAAGGTTTGGTGTGGTAGTAGCCGAGCTTCATCCCTATCACATCATGTAAGAATTCACATAAAGATCATTCAACAGTGGAGATGGTATAAGGCAGGACGAGCAGAACCTGACCCATCAGGTCGTTTGGTGGGTTTCCATGGCGTTGGTCCACGTCTTTCCCAGACTTCTGAACATCCCTCACATGGAACCACTTTATCCCCCCCCCCTCCTTTCTGTCCCCTCAGACAGCAAGCAACAGGCAGTATTGGGTTTCTCCTCAAGCTGGAGGGTTCCTCGAGTCCGTCTCTGGGAATGAAAAGATGTCTCTCTGTTCTCCGCGCGACTCTTTATTCAGGTGAGAGGCTCGGGGAGGAAGGAAACTATTAGGAGAGGTTCCTGGAGACGCAGCTGCCGCGCCTGTCCGGGAGGAAGAGGATCTAGAAACACGAGACCTCTGGAAAACGGCTGGGAATGACCTTAGAAAAACTTCCTCTCGTCTTCACCTCAGTCCCAAAATGTTTTCCACAACACTCTTATTTTTTTCCAAAAAAGCTGGATGTGTGAAAGCACAAACGGCCCATGGGAACCAACAAGAAACCCCATGCAGATCCTTCCTGCTGTGATCAAGCTTTTCTTTTCACCACATTTAATGTCCCAAATTAAAGAGTTATGCTGATGTCTTTCATATTTTTTTTTTCATGTTTTTGACAGCCTTTATTTCCCCGTTCGAGCTGCATTGACACCTACGAGTGTGGAGAGGATGATTGAAAACAGGCCCAGCTGTTGGGCGTGCGGTGGAGGGAGGTTTGTTAGGGTGAATTTTTTACATGCCGAG
>NC_056520.1:21113418-21117871 GCF_014905685.2 Nematolebias whitei
GGAACGGTTGATCCATCATAGAAATCTGGATGGATTCCTCAAGGAAGAAGTCACAAATTAATTTGTGACGTAATCGTAAAACGGTGGTAGAAACAACTGCCTTTTTGCCTGTGTCTGTGTGTGAGAGTGTCTGTTAGCAAAATATCACATGAACCAGTGGGCAAATTTTAATGTAACATTTAGAATACACTCATTGTGTGCACTTCTACAACTGATTCACTTTAAAAGTCAAACTGATTCAAAATGGCTGCCACAGCCAACAGATTAAAAAAAAAAAAAATAAATGTATATAACTCAGTCACTTTTAGAGATATTGACCTAAATTTTGGTGTGGTAGTAGCTGAGACTGATCCATAACACTTACTTCAAGTGCTGCACATTGTGCAACAAACTTTGCTTAGAAATTTGACATTGCAGTTTATTCTCAACATTTTCAGTCTGTTAGCAAAATATCTCATGAACCATCCAATATATTTTTATGAAACCTTCAGGAAATAATCATGAAAAGCTCATCTACAAATGTTCAACATTCGGACTGACTCCTATTCAATATGGCCGCCACAGTCAACTGACTTCAAAACCACACAAACGTGTATATTTCAGGGAATATTAGAGAATTTGTGCTAAACTTCAATGTGGTCTGAGAGTCATTCACAAAACAAAGCCTATGCTTTACTCACTGCATGACATTTTCACTTAAAACTTAAAAAATAACTGTTGGAGTCTTTGTTAGCAAAATATCTCAGATTTTGATTAAATTTTAGGAAAGTTATACATGGATGTGCATCTACAACTGATTCGATCCAATTTAAGATAGCTGCTACAGCTAATTAATTTTTAAAAAATGGTTACATTTCAGATGAAATGTACAGTTGTAAATTTAAAACTTGATTTGGTAGTAGCTGAGAGTAATGAACAACACAAACACTGAGGGAGACGTCAACGTTCATGCTCAATAATCCAGGTAGAAAATCCAACAAAGTTCAGTCAGGTCATCTGGACATCATGTTGAGATGTTTTGTCCTTCATCCAAAGGACTTCATCAGTTCGAGGAGTCCCAACAAACTGAGCCCCACAAGTAGCACACTTACATTGTGGACCAACCAATTTGTGGTGATAAGATTATTTCTGGAGCCCGCCCTCTCCCCTGTCGACTCCTCTAAGGCAGCCATAGCCAAAGTGGTTCAAAACATCAAAGTTCATGCGCAATAATCCAGGTAGAAAATCCAACAAAGTTAAGTCAGGTCATCTGGATGGTTTCTTTTTGTTTGTTTGTTGTTGAGACGTTTCGTCTTTCATCCAAAGGACTTCATCAGTCCGAGAAATCCCAACAAACTCAGTCCCACGAGCAGCACACCCACATTGTGAACCGACCAGTTTGCTGGTGATAAGATTATTTCTGGAGCCCGGCCTCTCCCCCCGTCGACTCCTCTGAGGCAGCCATAGCCAAAGTGGTTCAAAACATCAAAGTTCATGCGCAATAACCCAGGTAGAAAATCCAACAAAGTTAAGTCAGGTCATCTGGATGGTTTAATTTTTTTTTTTAGACGTTTCGTCTTTCATCCAAAGGACTTCATCAGTCCGAGGAGCCACAACAAACAGTCCTACAAGCCCTCCCATTGAGGGAGACCCCTCACAATATAGCGTTATCTTTAAGTTCTGACTGAATCGGCTACACAACTGGCATCAAAAGCGATGGTCCATACACAGCTCTTATGTTCGAATAAGGAGTTGCTCATAACTCTCACCACAACATCCGTCGCCAGCTGTGACTGAATCGCGACGATTTTAGACGAGGAAGCAAATAGAACGCGTACAACTTTTTTTTTTTAAACGTTTTTATTTTTAAACAGCCGGAATTTGGGTAAAAGTTCCTTAAGTGTTGCACCTTGAACCGTAGCACTGATTGCTAGGTTAGCATCAGTCATTAATCTCCTCATTGATCACGTTACCCTTACCCCACCTCACAGGTAATGACCGTGACGGGGCCGATTTGAAATAATACGTCTCGCCTGTAACCGGACATCAAACGAGATGATAAGGAGACGAAGGACTAGCATTTCTCGGCGATGGAAGCCGCTGCGAGAAATCAGCTTGAAACGGCCAGAGGAAATTGAGACAATATTAGAAAAAGAAAAAGGCCCAATCTGCGAGCGTTTTTTCCCCTGCTGATCAGAAGGGCTGCAGACTACCGCTGGGCTCCTTAACATCTGGTTGGGCAATTTACCCTGCTTTGACGACTGGAAAGGTTAAACCACTAAAATCTAATATTTGCCTAGAGGGGGTCAAGGCACTGCAATTACAAGGTACAATCGGCAGGGCTAATCAGCTAGTAGCGCGTACCGGGGCTCGGCTGGGCAAATAAGCCCTGATCAGAAGCACTGTTCTCTGGTTCTGTTTACTTATTAAACCCTGTTCTCATGTTCAAGGACCCCTCTGCAGCCTCTGGTCCCCCCCACCCTCAAGGCACATGGGAGTAAATTTAGCTCCTTTTAAATGGGACTGAGCCACTTGGTGAGAAAGTAGCGGACGCGTTAATCAGTATCTGCTGCCTTTTGTTGCGAAATGATCTCAAATTACTTTCCTCCAATCTGGCAGGTATTAACACCTCGGGACGGGGAAGGGATATGGGGATTCGGACCCCCGAGGAGGAAAACGTGGTGCATATGTGTGCGAGGACGTAAAACTGAAGGCCAACAGGAGGATGTGTGTGTTCCACAGTGCTGTTTACACGATTGCTTTGACTGACGGAGTATCAAGAGCAGGATTAGTGTATAATACATCAGAACTGTCTGGTGCAACACTTTCCAACAAGGCTTGGAGAACAATTACTGGTAATTAAATATGTGCCAGTTACTGGAAAAGATAATTATGTCCTCAGTGTATAACACCAATTAATTACTTTTATTTCAGCGAGCAAAGCTTTTAAACGGCGGCGGAAGCCATTCGATCAGCGTTTGAGAGCGGGAAGCCTCCTCGTTTTGCTAATGTGCAACTTCTGTCGCCGAAAAGAAAAAAAAAATCAGCACTGGGGCGACTTCAATCAGAGTCCACCAGTGGTGGAGAAAGTACTCAAATACTGTACTTAAGTAAAAATACAAATAAAGAGACAAAAATGTACTTTAGTATAAGTAGAAGTACCACATTAAAGTTTTTCTTAAGTAAAAGTAACTAAGCGTAAGTAAAAATAATTAAATTATTAAAAGTAAAAGTACTTGCTGAATGTATTAACTAATGCAATGGTCTATATGTATGTATATTTTCTGTAATACATTAATAGTGTTGAGCCATTTTAATGAAGAATGCTGCAGATAATTCATGTTTTTATTGGGTTTACTTTGTGAGAGTTCACACTTGAACTTGAGATTCTTTGCGTCAGAATTTCAGGGATGCCATTAAGAGTTAAATGCCATTAAGCAAAATAAGTAAGAGGAATGATTTTACCTTTAAAAGTTTTTATTTAATACAAATCAAAACCAATGTGTCATTTTAACTGCAGTAAACACATTGAAGTAAAAGTTGTCTGCCTGAAAAAAGGAGCATTATACCTAAAAGGAATAGACTCTGATCAGTTCAACTCCAGTTTGTCATCAACTCTACTGTCTAGTCAACCTTGTAATGGGTCAGTAGTGAACAATATTTTAACTTCCTGGCACCATTTTCAAAACTTAGACCCAAGTGTCGAGCCATTTGGAGACATCTCTTGTCTCCTAACATCCCATGAACTGACACATTTTAATATTGCAGCAAGAATTTCTTGTTCAAGTTCAGAAGAAGTTGGTTTTCAAAGTTTTTTTAGTCCAGTCTGGCTCTTGTGGAAGAGAGAATCTGTCCTGCTGTACTGAATAGTCTTTCAGTAGTCTTTCAATAGTCTTTCAATAATCTTTCAATAGTCTTTCAATAATCTTTCAATAATCTTTCAATAGTCTTTCATACTGAATAGTCTTTCAATAGTCTTCCATACTGAATAGTCTTTCAATAGTATTTCAACAGTCTTTCAATAGTTTTTGAATAATCTTCCAATAGTCTTTCAATAATCTTTCAATAGTCTTTCAATAGTCTTTCAATAGTCTTTCATACTGAATAGCCTTTCAATAGTCTTTCAATAATCTTTCAACAGTCTTTCAATAGTCTTTCAATAGTCTTTCGATAATCTTTCAATAGTCTTTCAATAGTCTTTCATACTGAATAGTCTTTCAATAATCTTTCAATAATCTTTCAATAGTCTTTCATACAGAATAGCCTTTCAATAGTCTTTCAATAATATTTCAACAGTCTTTCAATAGTCTTTCGATAATCTTTCAATAGTCTTTCAATAGTCTTTCATACTGAATAGCCTTTCAATAGTCTTTCAATAATCTTTCAACAGTCTTTCAATAGTCTTTCAATAATTTTTCAATAATCTTTCAATAATCTTTCAATAATCTTTCAATAATCTTTCAATAATCTTTCA
>NC_056520.1:21117881-21127838 GCF_014905685.2 Nematolebias whitei
TCAATAATCTTTCAATAATCTTTCAATAATCTTTCAATAATCTTTCAGTAGTCTTTCAATAGTCTTTCATACTGAATAGTCTTTCAATAATCTTTCAATAATCTTTCAATAGTCTTTCAACAGTTTTCAATAAAGCCATGGGTGGTGCATATCTTCTGGCTGACTCTCCACGGTGGAATCCATGTTGGGTGTGTTAGCAGCTGCGGGTGAACCCAGCTCAATGATGTATATACTAGAATATACGTCATTGGCCCAGCTCTTATTGAAGGCGGGTCTAACATTACCTGCCCACTTTGCAGTGATTCAGTGGACCAACTCCCTTGTCGCCATTGGTTACTGTCAAACTAACGAAAAAAAAACCCGTAATGCCAATGTAACTTGTAACGCAACATATTATAGAAACTTAGTGTAGTAGAAAGTATAGATACTTAATGTAAAATGTAGTGGAGTAAAAGTCGAAAGTACCAACGTTTAACTCTACTTAAGTAAAGAACAGATACCTAAATGCACTTACGTACAGTAATGAAGTACTTGTACTTTGTTACATCCCACCACTGGAGTCCAATGCTGTGTTAAAATAATGACCTCTTGTTGCATGACTAAACATGTATCACCCTCCGCCTTACAGACTAGAGTTTTAGACTAGCATTATCATATGTGACGAAATTAAGTTTTGGTCAAACCTTGAAAAAAAAAAGTGCATTCTTCAACAAAGTTATGTCAGGTCCTCTGGATGGTTTCTTTGTGTTGAAACATTTCGTCCTGCATCCAAAGGACTTCATCAATTTGAGGAGCCACAACAAAGTCAGTCCCACAAGCAGCACACTCACATAGTGGACCAACCAGTTTGCTGGTGATAAGATGGTTTCTGGGGTCCGCTCTCTCCCTCGTCGACTCCTCTGAAGCAGCCATAGCCAAAGAGGTTCAAAGCATCAAAGTTCATGCTCAGTAATCCAGAAAAAAATATCCAACTAAGTTAAATCGATCATCTGGACAGTCTGTTCGTGTTGAAACTTTTCGTCCTTTATCCAAAGGACTTCATCAGTTTGAGGAGACACAATGTCCATCGTATGCAGTATTTTGTGTATTATTTCATGCAATAGTGTAGTCTATGTGATACTAGGGTATACAGAGTATACCCACTAGAAAAGTTTAAGATTTTCAGTATACCCACTTAAAAGTGTCCAATGATACATGGCATATCATTACACACGTGTCATTGATACATTAAACAACACTTAAATGCTTTTGTAACAATCTATCAGTATGCAGTGCTTTGCTTTGATACTGTTTTATAATTTCTATAACATGTTTTTAATATAAAGCCAACTGTCGTACAAAGTTTGTCATATATGTATTCAAATAAAAGCATCAGAGAAATTTGAAAATGTTCAATAAGCTTAAAAATCAAAATAAATGGACGATTACATTGTACTAAACCAGTGTGCGTTGGTTTCCAAGCACAGTATACCCACTACAAAAATGTAGACTACACCATTGATTTCATGATCTGTTAGTGTTTGGAGTATGTGTTGTGACTGACTATAAGCAAATAACACCTAATTTTAGCTCGAAATTAATAAAACTGACCAAGTTATTACCATTTTTGTGTTAGCTAATATTGATTAAGTGCAGCAACTGAATTAAACTGGATATACTTTAAAAGTTAACAAGTGTTAGATGCACCCCCAATGATTAATTTCTGAAAGTATCCATTTTAAGAAGTTTGTGGTGCAATGTGTTGTGCTTGACATATGGTTTTGGGTCAATGCTCAGCTACTACCACATCAACTTCTAGCTCAATATCTGTGCAAGTGGCTGATTTATCCTAGTTTTTGTGTTTTTAAGTCACATGGCTGTGGCAGCCATCTTGCATCAAGCTGAGTTCAAAACTTAATCCGTTGTAAATGTATATCCAGTTAATATTTTCTGAAAGCTTTATTAAGTTGTAGTTTTCTACATCGCCTTACAACCTAGCTGTTTTTTGTTACTTTTTTTTTTTAACCGGTATATCATTTTATTTTTCACTTGTTATTCTCAATTTGTATACATCCTTTATGACTGTCCATTGTTGTCATCACTCTGTTAAAATCAGGTCTCTCTTGTGAATGAGTCCTCGAGGCTCAATGGGATTAACCTGTATAAATAAAGGTTGAATTATTTTTTTTCTTCCTCTGATTCTTGAGATATTTTGCTAAAAGACAGACTGATATGATTCATATAGTTAAAAGCAACGCTTTGAAGACACATCTTGTAATCAGCGAACCCGCAGAGTATAAGTTGGGGACCAGTCACAGCTACTACCACACCAAATCGTTGCTCAGTATCTGTGAAACCGACTCCGTCGACCGAGTATGTTGGCTAAAATGACTTTACTGTGGTGGCCATCTTGAATTTTTGCTGACTTCCAAAGTCAAATCAGTAGATGCACACATGATGATCACATTTTGAAGGTTTCATTAAAATCTGTTCAGTGTTTCATGAGGTGTGTCGCTAACAGTAGGTACAGACAAACACATGCACTATAATCAAAAGAAAGGGGAGAAACTGCAGATGTCGGCTGCAAAACAAGCGTGAAAAATCCACGTCGCCTCAGCAGCAGGCGTTAGGCTACAGTCGTTTCTTCACCTCCACTTCCTCCTCGGGCATTAAACATTGACATATTAGGCAGAGGGGGAAAAAAGAGCTCAACTCTCTCTTGCTAAGAGGATTGCTTAGATTGGATATATCACGAGCGCTCCGTGATTCCGTACTCATGACACCCAGATAGCAGCCCGAGATTAGCCGTAAACCTCCCCCACCTCGTGCTCAGCTGCACTCTGGATTCAAACTCCCTGCTTCAAGAGAGGCTGAAGCATAGAGATTAGAAAAGATCCGGAGCCTACGGCGCTAATGTCTAACCTGGAAATACCTGTGACCCGTCATTAGTGATATATTAAACCCCAAGTCTAGAAATGTTTACACCGCGAGCCAAACGTGGCCAACGCTGCGTCTCCAACCCCCACGTTTCCGTTTGGTTAATAAGATAAAGAGTCAGATGGCTCGGGCGTGCTTTCTCTTCTTTCGCCTCATTCTCCGTCTCTTCGGCGCTGCTGCACACATCGGTCATTTTGAGTTGTCACTGGTGCACGAGTCTTAGGATTTACGCTAGCAAAAAGGAGCATTTCATCTTTAGCTGCCTGGAAATTGTTCAAGTTCAAGTAGGTTTTATTATCATTCATGTCACAAGTGGTACATGAGGTGGAATGAAATTGTGTACAGTGTCCCAGTTACATCCAACAATAGCAAAAATATACAATGTAAAACCAACAAAGTCCATGCTCAATAATCCAGGTATACAATCCAACAATTTTCAGTCAGGTCATCTGGACAGTTTCTTTTTTTTTGTGCTGAAACGTTTCACCTTCCATCCAGAAGACTTCATCAGTCAAGGAAACACACAACACAAAACTGATTCTTCCCCCACCAGCTTACTCCAAAGTGGAACAAACCAGTTATGTTGGTGCTAAGATGGTGTCTTTGGCACGCCCCCTCCTCCGGTGCCGCCCCTCTCCCTCGTCGAAAATTGTTGGATAAATTGTAAAAAGAAACAGTAATAAGGGTCTGAGATATAAACTAAGAATACACTAAGCACAAATAGTACAAAAACAATATGACAAACAGCAGCACGAACACGAGTTTGTGTGAGCAGATGAGTACGAATGAATACAGCAGCATGAAATAATCAGCAGCATGAGATCAGCAGCATGGATAATTAGCAGCATGAGATCAAGCAGCATGGATAATCAGCAGCATGAGATCAGCAGCATGAAATAATCAGCAGCATGGATAATTAGCAGCATGAGCTCAACAGCATGAAATATTCAGCAGCATGAAATAATCAGCAGCATGAGATCAGCAGCATGGATAATCAGCAGCATGAGATCAACAGCATGAAATAATCAGCAGCATGAGATCAGCAGCATGGATAATCAGCAGCACATATCAACAATGAAGTGTCATCAAAGTGTAAAAATTGTTGAGTACAACAAAACAGGCAACGGCAGGTTTCTGAGTCAGGATGCTCACGATGTGGGAAGCTTAGGTGTGAGAAGGACAGAAAATTGAGCCACATCATCAAAAGGCTGTCCACTTTCAGAAAATAATTAAATAACTTTGACAGGACAGGGCGGTGCAGAAGGAGGGGATGTTTCAGTTTTGGTAAAATTTTGCTCTTTTTTGCTAGTAGTGACGTTATCAAAGAAAATGCCACAACTGAACATTTAGTTAAAGAAAAGCCAAACTCATTGTTTGATTAGCTTCTTTTAGCTTTTCGCTAGGATTAATTTTTTTTAGAATTTAACTAGCCTTTTCCTATATTTAGCTTTAAGCAATTAGCTAAGCTTTGTTTTAGCTATTTTTAGTTAACCTTTTGTTGTGTGTTTTTAAACAAGCATTTAGCTTCTCTTAGTTGGAATATTGTTAATCTTTTAGATAGTGTTCTGTTTCTTTTAGCTTCTAGATAGTGTTCTGCTACTTTTAGCTTTTGGCTAGACTTTTGCTTCTTTTAGCTTTTATTTAGCCTTTTGTTACTTCTAGCTTTCAACAAGTATTTTGCTTAGTTTAGTTCCTGTTTTGCACTTTTTTACTTTCTAGCTAGAGTTCTGCTACTTTAAGATAGCAAACACGGCAAAATACTTCAAGCTAGCAATTTCCTACTTTTATCTTGTAGTAAAAATTTGGCTTCTGTATTCTTGCTGTTTGCTACTTTTATCTTTTAACAAGTAGTCTGCTTCTTTTATTTAGCTCCTTTTAGATACTATCCAGTGTTTTGCTACTTTTAGCAAGTGTCTGTTATACCTAGCTAGTCATTCATTATTACCTTTTAGCTATAGCCTAGTTTCGCTACTGTTTTACTATATTTAGTTTTTTGGCTACTTTTAGCCTTTTAAGTGCTAGCTAGCTATTGCTAGGCTTCTTACATATTTTAGCTAGCTAGAGCTTTGCTTCTTTTTGTTTTTAAGCTCATGTTTAGCTCCTTTTAGCATTTTGTTCAGCTACTTATAGCTTTTAACAACTTCAGCAAATTTCAGCAGCCATTCATCGCTCAGAGTTTACTGTATTTTTCCAGAAAATGCAACTTCTTTAGTTTGTTTTAGACATATTCTGTCACTTTAAACAAAATGTTGTCCAATTTACACAAATAGCAGCTAAAACAACAAATTTCTTGCTAGCTTCAATAAACTAAAGTAAATTTCGAATCATTTGGCTTTAAGGTGTAAACACACGTGTTTGGATAGTTGTATCTAGAATATAATAAAATACATTTTGTGTGGGTTTTTTTTAGGTTTTACTGGAGATGGGTCTCCATATAAAATATAAATAGTGATTAGCTCTGATTGAACTGAAAAGCTAACGGCTAGTCTGACAGGGGCCAAGACTGAAGTGGATGGCTGCCATCTTAAAACAACTCCAGTCTCAAAATGTTTGTAGCGATTCATGCAGTTTTATAAACATCCATACAGCTGTTTGTTTCATTTCATGGTTGTTTTAACAGAAATGTGATTTTCCATCAGAATTGCTAGCCTCAGACTAGCCACTAGCTCATCATTTAGGTCAGACTTTAACTCTATGTCTCCAAACTGAGGTACAAAGAGCTATCTACGACAGGTAAGATAGTAATTGTTCATGAGCTTACCATAGAACCCATTTTCAAAATATCTAAGCTATCAATTTAAGGTCTGAAATTTGAAGATCTGCTATATCTGTAAATTTTAATTACGTTTGTCGAGTTCTCTTTGCTTAGTCAGCTATCTAGAATTGAGTTGACTCTAAAATTATATATATATATATATATATATATATATATATATTTCGCTAACAGACAAAGGAACACACATACGCAGGTGGTGGTTACTGAAATCACATAAAATAAAACAATTACAGAAAGAATTAACCTAAAACTGAAATCAAAAGTGCTGTTTTTGCCAAGATGAAATCCCAGATGAGCAAACACAAACAACGTTGCTCTAACAAGACATCAGATTGGGAAATCTACGGTAGAGGATTAGCGCCACAGTGATTTTTTTCCCCCTCAGTTTTGAGATTAACGTCAGTGGATACTTTTAAAAGATTTTAAGGGACTGTAATCTCATATTTCTAAGAGACAAAGTCAGAATTCTGAAAACAAATACATTGATTAATTAAATTTTAACTGTGGCATTAATCTTCTTCCATACTCTCTAAGTTTATGCTGAGTTTTAAACACCATTTGAGGTCCCTCACATTGTACTAATCCTGGAGGATTTATTCGGAACAGTTTTGCTAAGTGAGATCAGAGGGGGAAAAAAATAAAATAAAAACTTTTGTCTGCAGAGTGTTTCTTGTTTGGGGTTGGAGGTGAATCGTGTTGCTGCCAGGAAATGAATTCAGCTCAACGCAGTGTATAAAAATGCACAAGCGCTAAGGAAAAGTGTGTGTGTGTGTGTGTGTGTGTCAAAGCAGGGCCTGACTCCCCTCGGATCTAAGCAGTATTGACAAACCCATCAGAGCTGGTGATGCATCAGGCCCCCTGCTCCCCCCCACCCCCTCATCCCACCCTCAGCGGTGCTGTGGGCTGAACTGACATGCTGTCACCGTAGCAACCGCTCCCCAAGTAAGAGGCCTGCTGGGACGGCTGGCGTCCGGCCGAGGAGCTGCGGCAAGAGGCGTCACCGGTGAACCCGTGAGGACAGACTGACCCTTGTCTCTGCCCATCGATCCGTCACCTCCTTGGACACAAAAAACAACAACAACAAAAAACAAAAAATGACTTGAATGTTCCAACTTTCCTGAAGTTAAACTCAACTCACTCACAGTAATGACTCCCAGCTACTGCCACACCGCGTTTTAGCTCAATATCTGTAAAACTGGGACCGTTTGACCCGTTTGCATGTTTTCTAAAGCCTTTTGGCTGTGGAGGCCATTTTCAATAGATTTGGCATCAAACAATAATCTGTTCCAAATGTACATCCAGCAATTGTGTCCTGAAAGTTTCATTAAAATATGATGTCTGTGGGAGTTCCTCTTCCATGTCTGTCTTTGGTCACCAGAGGGCGCCATATTACCACACCTGCAAGCAATGTGTCCTAGAGCTGCGATTTGTAACCCAGGCACGGCCCGACCCGACCCAAAATTCGGGATGGGTCGGTCAAAAGAATATGCTAGATATGGTTTTAAGAATCCTACAGCACAAAGAAAACTAAATAAGAATGCACAATATAAAATTGTGTTTATGTACTTGTTGAAGAGGAGGCAGGTCCGATCGGCTGGTTGAAAGACGTAAAAAAAAAAAAAAAGGCCTGTTAAGCGCAGATGGACAATGTAATCATCAGCCACACGCGTCCACGAACTGTCCGGTTAAAAGAGGTTTTTAAAAAAAAAAAGTCCCGTTAAGCTTCAGATGGATCACCGGATCACCAGCCGCACATGTTTCTGCACCTGCTGTCATATGCGTTGAAGGAAGTGTTGAAAGCTACAAAAACCGAAACGAGCAGCGCGTTCAATTAAAATAGTCTTGTTCTATATTTTTCCAAATAATTTTGTCCTAAAAATATTTGTGTTCATCTGTATGCTAGCTTAGCTTTACAGTAGGTTTATTAGGCTATTTGTTTTGTATGCTAATATCCATTTGGTGACTTGTTAATAAACAAAAAATCTTATATCTTCCTTTCTTTGAAATATGTTTTTAAAACATCATGTCAAACTGATTTGCTTACAGAAGCAGTAAAAAAAAGTTTTTTTTTTCTTTTTTTTTTCGAGTTCGGGCCTGTAATTACAGTTAAATGACAGGGTTGGCTCAGGTTTGGAAAAAATGGCTACGGACTGGGGCTGCTCGGGTCGGATTTTTTAGGCCGGAATGCAACTCTACTGTGTCCCTGATGTATAGAAGGCACCTGATGACTTCCCTCCGATGCTGGAGCATTACCCTGCCTATGGTTCGTGCTTCCAACCCTTTGTGAATCTCAAGTCTTGTGATTACTTACCTTTACTTTATGATCATTCCGGTGAACCACCTGAGACCTACCTGATTATCGGACCTCCTAGTGAACCTCTGGAAACCCTTACCTGTGTGCTCTTCAGCTAATCTCCTTGCCCTCCAACCACACGCCCTCCTGAGTCTACTGGACCTTTTCACAATTGTACAGGACACTGGAATCAAACATGTTACCATCCATGTACTAGTCAGGAACTACAAACATCCATATACTAGTAAGGAACCTGCATGTTCTGATTAATCCTCTTTGCAGAGCTCTGGACCTGACCCATCTCCTTGTTCTCCAGGGTTCCTGTTTTGTCCTGAATTGTTGCTCACTGTAAATAAAAACACGGAATTGATACTTTTGTCTGAGTCATTCATCATCAGTCCTTTCGCTCTGGGTATTCCGTTCTTGTGACAATGTCCAACTGTTCATGAGATATTTCGCTAACAGACGAATGTTGTGGACTCCAACAGTTAATGCTAAAATGTTGCATATTGAGTGGCATTTAGAGTTCTTTAAATTGCTCTAAGGCACAACTGCACTCATTTTTAGTGCAACATCTCTAAAACTGGCTGTATTATACTATTGGTTGTCAGTGGCAGCTATATTAAATTGTATTGGATCGAAAAGTTAATTAGTTGTACATCTAATATTTATACAATGAATATTTAATAGAAATATGGAGATATTTTGCTAACATACATAAACTTAACTCCAAAAATGTGAAACAAAGACCTAAAACAATCTGTTACGGTTCACACTCTGCAGTGGGTCCCAACCCTCATCCTTGAGGAACACCATCCTGCAGGTTTTAGTTGTTTTCCTGCTCCGACACACCTGATTTGAATGAAGGGGTGATTAACGGGCTTCTGCAGAACTTGATGAAGTAATTAAATCACTGATTCTGGTGTTGGAGAAGGGAAACAACTAAAACATGCAGAATGGTGTTCCTCAAGGACCAGGGCTCGGAACCCCTGAATTAGTGTCAGCTGCTGCTTACACCTTATTTTAGCTTGGTAGCTAGCTGAATTAAAACCATTTTTGTGTTCTTCATCATCACTTTCCCCTCTTGTCTGATTATTTAACACCTTATAGTCGCAGTTTCACAAATTTTGATTGTTCAAGTGCAGCTTGGATTTATGCAAATCAAACGTGTGCTGCTAATAACTCAACCCTCGATAAGTCTTTCTGCAAACACGTGACTGAAAAGCTGCCTCTCATGTCACAACGTTGAGGGGAGGATGCAGAAAGATCCCTGACAAGGCTTCCTGGTTCCCAAGGAAACCGGTGAAACAGGTAATGCCATGGGGCACATTGATGCAAGCTGAGCTCTCCATGACGAGGTTTTATGCATAAAATACAGTCGACTCCTGCAGGACCAGAGACAGGAGAGGAAATCACAAAACTTCAAATTTTACAAGGTTACTAATGCAAAGTCAATGAGACAGGTTCAAAGGCAGTTTTGAAGAAAAAAAAACTGAAACTGTTTAAAAAAATCGGAGGTTTTTGTGCTTCTTGTAAGAAAATTTTGTGCACAGCTGACCACGTGGATTTGTTTACCTGCGCAAAATAAAATAGAAGACCATTTGGGATGGAGAAGTTAAATAATTTTGATATTTTGTATTTACGCTCAGATTCGTTAAGTAAAATATCCAGATTAAAGGGCTTTGTTTACACTGAGTGGATACACACGTTTCAGAATTGCACATCAGTCCTTCGGGAAAACTACCGGAGTAAAAACTTTAAGAAGGCTCCCCATTAGGAGAACATTTTTTATGTTTTATATCATGACTACATTTTGTAACCCAGGAACCTAAAAATAAAAATAAATAATAATAACAATAATAATAATAATAATAATAATAATAATAATAATAATAATAATAAAGTCCCTATTTGGGAAGTTAAAAAACAAGTATTCCTGTAAAAAACATTTACAAATAAAAATGTGTGTGTG
>NC_056520.1:21132838-21156737 GCF_014905685.2 Nematolebias whitei
CCGACCTGAGAGTACACATCCTCCGGCGTCTGCGCCACTCCGGGGGGCGTCATGCGCTTCTCCTTCTGCCTCCTATTGCAAAACCACACCCGGACCACCTCCTTCTCCAGCTGCAGGTTGTCCGCCAGGCTGCTGATCTCCTGCGCCGACGGCTTGGGGCACTTCAGGAAGTGGCTCTCCAGCGCGCCCTTGACGCTCACCTCGATGGACGTGCGCTTCTTGCGCTTGCGCCCCTGCGCCGCGATCTTGTCGATGCTCGTGGGGCTCCCCGTGGACGAGTCGGCCTCCTCCAGCCACTTGTTCAGCAGCGGCTTGAGCTTGCACATGTTCTTGAAGCTGAGCTGCAGCGCCTCGAACCTGCAGATGGTGGTCTGCGAGAACACGTTGCCGTAGAGCGTGCCCAGCGCGAGGCCCACGTCCGCCTGCGTGAAGCCCAGCTTGATGCGCCGCTGCTTGAACTGCTTGGCGAACTGCTCCAGGTCGTCCGACGTGGGCGTGTCGTCGTCCGAGTGCGCGTCGTGGCTGCTCACGCCGTGGTGCGGGTGGTGCGCGTGCTGGTGGTGGTGGTGGTGGTGGTGGCCGCCGTGCTCCAAGTCCGGCGTGTCCCCGCGCACCAGCCCCGGGTGCACCAAGCTCTGGCTGCCGGGGCTCAGCATCCCGTTCACAGTGAACCCCCCCGGCTGGGCGTAGATGAGTGACTGCTGCTGCTGCTGCTGCTGCTGCCCCCCCGAGATGGAGTTGATGTGCGCCGCCGTGCTGCTCCCCCAAGCGCCGGCGTGCGTGTGGTGCGGCGCTAGGTGCGGGGGCCGGTGGTGCAGCGCGGTGCCCGTGTGCAGATCGTCCCTGGCGGAGCTCTTTACGTCCTGCTGCTGGGGGCTGCCCGTCATCCCCACCGGGCTGGACGACCAGGGGGAGGCGGCCTCCGCGGCCGCCACCGCCGCTGCAGCCGCGGCCGCCGCGGCGTGCGGGAGCGACGTGACCCACTGGTGCGCGTGGCTCAGCATGTGCCCCCCGTTGCTGGCCGCCATCGCGCCTTGCATAAAGTCACTCTGCACCATCTTGACTGAGGGGTCTCCCCTGTAGCCCCCAGACCCGGAGGTAACCGCAGCGCTGCCCGGCTGCATGCCGCCACCCCCGGAGTCAGCGTGCACGATGGATCCGGACGAGAGGATGCTATTGGTGGGGAGATAAGGATTGGAAGCGGCGGTGGCCATTCCGTCAACCCTTATGAATATGTTTGTGTTTGACCCCCCCACTCCCCTCCCCTTCTTTCTCTTTTTTTCTTCTTCTTTCCTTTTTACAGTCACTTCTTTGGAGCAGGCAAATAGTGTCTCATGAATTATTCAAACTTAAAAAAAAAAAAAAAAAAACAGCTGTGCGTAAAGACAAAAAAAAAAAAAAAAAAAAAAAAAGGGTGAATCCGCGCGTGTTTACAGCATTCTGCGTCGGGGAAATAAAACTCCAGCCCGGTCCCCGAACAAACCCAAAATAAAAAAATAAAACAAGTGAAGCCCTTTGAAAACCATGCACAAGTCCAGAAAGTTTAGTGCTGGGGCGGGGGGCTCGAATTGAAAAGAAGTCCCAAACAAAGTTTGTGTGCGCGCAAAAACCAGGAGGAAACAGCCGCGCTCTCCCAGAGTCCGTCCCCTCTGGATGAGGGGAGAGAGTCCCTCTCTTCTTTTGTGATTCAGTCGCAGAGATTTGTCTCCCTCCGCTTTTATTCTTCTCTCCCTCTTCTTCCTCTCTCCTTTTCCCCCCCTCTTCCTCCTCTGAGCCTGTCTCTTTGTTCTGTTTTGATGTGTAGAAAACCTGCCAAGCCGCAAACTCCCGTTCAACAACACATCCAGTGGAAACAGTGCGCGGCGCTGCGTGCGAGCCTCCTCTCATTCGCTGCCTCTCCTCTTTCTCTCTCTCTTTCTATATCTCTCCCCCCCCCTCCCCGCTCCCCTCCTTCTATCCTGCTCTGACATGCCGACTGGCCCCGCCCCCCTCCACCCTGTCACGGACGCGGTGTTTACCCCGCGTGCGTGCCCGTTGATTGGTTACCCGGGGCGTGATTGGCAGGTCTCCGCCGCTCGGCGCGCGAACCCTCCCTCCGGCTGTTCCGATTGGCTGCTTTTTAATTGCGGGTCCAAACAAAACGGGGTGAGCACTTTTGGTACAGAGATACACAAACAGGGAGGAAGAAGTCAATAAAATATGCCCCCCCCCCCCCCCCATCCACGCTTTTCAAGGTTCTTTACTGTCATTTGCATCACATGTGGTACATGAGGTGGAACGAAATTGTGTACTCAAGGTTCCAGTTGCACCCCAAAAATAGCAAAAATATAAAGTATAAACAGAAACAAGGATTTAATATATATGCACTAATAATGGAAAATAATATCATATATTAAACAGCAGCCCGAACATGAGTCTGCTGTGAGTAGATGGGGATGAATAGCGGTTTACGGGTAAGAAATCAGCAGCACAGTTAAGGTGACGTATCACCAGTTAAAGTGGCATTATAGTGATTTTTCTGGTGAGGGGGTTTAAAATCAAATGATAAATAACAAAATCGATAAAAATGGATCAAATCGATATACGATAAAACCGTTCAAATCGATAAACGATCAAATCGACAAATGATAAAGCCCATAATCAAATCGATAAACAATAAAATCGATAAATGATAAACCCGATAAAATCGATGAAATCGACAAAAACGATCAAATTGATAAATGATCAATCCACTAAACAATACAATCGATAAATGTTAAACCGAATAAAATCGATCAAATCGATAAACGATAAAATCGATAAACAATAAAATCGATCATTGTTAAACCCAATAAAACCGATCAAATCGATAAACAATAAAACTGATAAATGATAAAATCGATAAACGATAAAATCAACAAACGATAAAATCGATAAATGATTAAATTGATAAACGATGAAATCAAACTAAAGTTTGGTTAAACCCCCCCCAGGGAATTAAAGCTTATTCAAAAGATTTATTGGCTGTTATCAGTTAATCAAACTCACTTGTTATTAAAAGACTTATGATATGACGTCATGGGACAGTCTGGACATGTCCTCTGGGACAAAACTGGGCTGGACACGTCCCCCGACGACCCCGCACAGCCCCAGAAATAAGACAACCTCCTCTTCCACCTGACTCAAACATGCACGTCAGGTGTTAAACCCCTTCCCTCCCCCACAAACATCACCTTGGAATCCCTGAAAAGATGACGTAGTCTTCCAGATGGGGATTTAAGGGCAAATATATGAGCCACAAAGACCCCCCCCCTCCCCCAACTCATCCCTGAAGATTTCATTTGGACCCGAACCAAAAAAAAAAAAAGGAAAGAGGGGAACCTCGTGGATTTGTTTACACTGAAAATCATCCAAGCTCTTAAAAATAAAGGGGGGGGGGGGTCATACACAGAGCATGAAAGGCGAGTCAAACACACCTCTCTGATATATGTTTATTATTTATTTACTTCCTATTATAAAAAAAGGGGGAGGGGGGGGTTTCATTTATTTTATATGCAAAGAGATGGGGGTTAAAAAAAAAAAAAAAAAAAGGACAAAAAAAAAGTGGGGGGGGGGTGGGGGGGGAGGAAGAGGGAGAAAAAAAAATCATCCCCAAGTATAACAAGAGACGAACAGTTAGTGCTGATTTTCATTTGCATAAATTTTCATACATTTTAGTGAAAATAATAGCGCGAGGCGAGGAGGGCTCGTGCTCAGTCGAGGCGGAGGACAGAAAATCTTAGGGCGCACCGAGTCGGAGGGGAAGGAGATATTCGTCCAGAGGCGACCGTGGGGGGGACAAAGTGACGCGATTTGCACCTTTTTTTCCTCCTCTGGACACCAGGTAAGCGCGTCCCTGTGGATTTCTGCGCGTTTTTACGCACGAGGCGCGACGCTTCATCGCCAATTCCTTGTTTTTTTTTGTTTTTTTCTTGTTTACGCATTGCTCCACTAAAACACACGCTCGTTCCCGCACAGATGCGCGTCCATCCTAAGTTAGATTTGAGGCAGAATTGGACGTCATTTATCCATTAAAAAAAAATAAATTAATATTATTATTTTTGTTGGAGATCAATATGAGAATTCCTTTTCTGTCTTTTAGCAGCTGTTTGGCGCTGAATGTCCAGCAGAGAAAAGTGCAATCAATCACATTTTAAGCTTGGAGAAAAAAAAAAAAAAAAAAAAAAAGGGGGGGGGGGGGGGGGGGGGGTGTGCGTGGAATCGTCCTGCAGCTCAGCAGCAGTCATGTGAAATGAATTGAAGCGGATCGATGACAAATATGATCGTTTTTTCTTTATATATATATATATATATATATTTGAGTTTTGCACCTCAGCCCCGAAGCTCTCCATCTAATGTGCGCAACTTTTCAGCACAAGTCGCCCTTCTCTGAGCTAACACTGAGTTCTACCACTCACCCGCACCCCCCCCCCCCCCCCCATCTTTTTTTTTTTTCTTATTTTCTCACGGCTTAACTTCTTCTCCTCCATTGATGGGGGGGCGCATTGCTCTGCCCTGCAGCCCGTAGCCATGGTGAGCCCCATAAAGGAAGGGGAACACTGGCCGCATTAAGCTGTATGTTTGTGCACTGGCTGATAAAAAGAAGGGCTCGGTGTTCCCTGGGCCAGCAGCAGCAGCACCGGTGCTGGACCCGGCGCGCCATTACTCCACAACCATTTGGTGAAACTTTAATGGAGCAAAACAAACAAACAAACAAACAAAAAAGTGGCGATTTTGCACCTTTTCCGGACACTAAAAGCAAATATTAAACTAAAAACCTGTGCCAAACTGTCTTATGGGTTGAGCTCATCCAGTTAACGTCATCCATCTGCGTGAAAACCCCACACGCACGCGTTTTCCGCGCATGGAAACGCGTTCAGTCAATCGCGAGCGCCGCCAGGTGTCGCGCTCAATCGTCAGCCCAACGAACAGAGCTCGCAACGCACAGAAATGTGTCCCATCTTTTGCCATATTTACACCTCTTGAATCCCTTATGATTATAAGCCGAATTGTTGCTCTTGCATGAAAAAAGCCAGACACACAAAAAAAAGCTTTGTTTTGCGCCGGCGCTGCTGTTTAATGCGTCAGCTTTGTAAAAACGCGCAGAATTCCTACGCAGATCCGCACCGACACTATAAGCGTTTAAAGTTACTGCAACGCCAAAAGCAGTGCCCTTCTTTTGCCACTTTCACATCTCTTGGTTCACACCATTTGCTCGCCGAATTATGCCTCATTTAAAGACAAATTCAAGCAGCAACGAGCTGCTCTTGTTTTGCACCAGCTCTGCTTCGAATGGCTGCACTTCTGCAAAAATGCGCAGAATTCCTATGTAGTTCTGTGGCGCATGCACTTTTGAGGGCCTGAATCTAATTTGACATTTGCAAACACACATTTACAAAATAAACTTTCACACCTAGGAGGATTTTAGGTGTTAAGCACAAATACTCTGACTCTGACTCTGACTCTGAAATAAATGATTTTACTTCATGTTGGATGCCATTTCTCTAAAGAAATCTATTGATTTTGGCCAAAAAAAGGCCTAAATTTAGGCCCATGCAGGTCTTTGTGGAAACATATGATGAGTTTCAGCTAAAGGACTAAGAAATCATGAATCATCCAGGGAATTAGTGCATTGCATTTCTCCCCTGCATGCTGTTGGGGGGTGTTTAGCTCTATGCAGCCGTGGTTATGGGTAGCAGGAGGCCATTTATACCTTGCTCCAAATCCTCAGCAGCAGAATCCATCACTTATAAGTGAGTGATAACAGGACAGTTAAACTGCTCGTCACCTACAGTGATCAGCAGACAAAAAAAAAGACAAGAAAAGAGAGGAAAAAAAAAACAGGAAAAATCAATTAATCTATTGTCTCTCCTCTCATAAAAAGGCTGATTTTCCACCCGCCGACATAAATTCCAGCCACTTCTGTCAGCCTCAGAAGTGGAGCTGCCACATATTCAGATTAAATTGACGCAATTCCTGCCGCTTTTTAATTATAGCACACTTAAAGTCGCCTGTGGGCAACATAATTTATTTGCTTCCCCTCGGTCCAGCTGCTAATCCGACACAGGTAGAGCGTGTTGGGCCAAACGCTGATTTAAAGCCGAAGTCGGAGCACTTAAATGATAATGTATACCGTTAATTAAATGGGGCTGCATTGGATATCCGAGCAGGCTTGAAGCGTGCCTTCAGTTTCAGACAAGAACAGGAGGTTTCTCTCTCTCTCTCTCTCTCAGCTCATTCACACCAGAGGCTCTTCATCATAGCTAACAAACATGCTGCACACCTCCTGTGGTAAAGACTGGAGGTTTAGGTCAGACATGATGGACTGACGGGCAAAAGCATCAACAAGAACGTCCACAATAAGTGTCATTTTTTAAAAATAGTCTTTAAATATTTGTACTTAAAAAGAACAGGCCCCATGTTCCTTATGTACCTCTTGTTTGTGATGCTTTTTTTTTATATGTAAAAACAGCATTTGAGACATACTCAATCCACCCCCATACACACAAACACATGAATAATAATTTATTGCCTTTTTAGCACAGCACAATATTTCACATTACGTTACATAGTATTATCAAATAGCATGACAAAAATACATTATAGTATAGGCTATAATGTTTCATATTTGATCCATTAGCATATTGTACATATAAACATAATAATTTTATCATCTAGCATTTCAGTATATTGCAAAAACCCCAACTAGTATCATATATTGCATTTATAAAACGCAAATCATATTGTATCATATTTTATCACGTATCATATCGCAATTATTGTCATATATTATAATCTATTATCATATATTGTAGTGTTTTATCATATTGTATCCCATTTTATCTTTTATCATAGTGTTTCATATTCAATTCATATTTCATGCTTATATAATTTTATCAATATGAATTATTTTATTATGATAATAAAAATTTGCAATTTGCAAAAAAATTGTTTATAACATAGTATTTGATAGTTTTGTATTATATTTTAATATATTGTATCATTTTATTAATACATACAGCACTTGATCATATGTTTTGATATTTATCAATAGCTTATATCACAATATTTTATCATATCACTGTAACATGATTTACCATTGTGCATATTTTTATAGGTCATACAGTATAGTACTTTATCTTATAGTATTTTATCATTGTGTATTGTGGTACCACACAGTATCACAGTGTTATATAGTATTCATTTATTGTTTATTTCAAAACATTAACCTTTCACATTTCACACATGGGGCGGCTGTGGTTAGAGCAGCTGTCCTTCAATGCAAGAGTTGGGGGTTCGAATCCACCAGCAGTCACATGTCGAAGTGTTCCTGGGCAAGACACTGAACCCCTCATAGCCTCTGATGTGTGTCCCACCAGTGTATGAATGTGATCTAAAGCACTGATTAGTCTCATTAGAATGATTTGTTCCATTAGCTTTGTATAGATCTAGCATAGAGCTGTATGAATGGGTAAATGAGGACACAGATTCTAGTGTAAAGAGCTTTGAGTATCTTGAAATAAGATAGAAAGGCGCTATATAAGTACAGTCCATTTACCATTACATTCTCACATTTTACATTTCTTTAATATGTTCAAAAAGTAGCAAACACAAGTATAAACTTGTCTTTTCTTATCTCGTTATGTTTCAGTTTTAAACTTTTTCAACGTTTTGCTTGATGCACAAATGTAACATCTTCAACACCAAATTTAACATTTTTTACTGAAAACAAAACCAAATAAAATACATTTACATCTTTTGCAAGACTATATAAGTTTACTAGTAATCTACTATTTTATTATCTGATATTTTATTTTAATGTATATTGTATCACATAGTGTACCGTAAAACACTTCTGTACATCAAAATGTTCAATATATTGTCTAATATCACAATATATTGCACTATATCGCAATACATCACAATATATTGGATTATATCCCAATATATAGCAATATATCACAATATATTGCATTATATCAAAACATATTGCAATATATCTCAATATATAGCAATATATCACAATATATTGCAATATATCACAATATTTGCATTATATCGAAACATATTGCACTATATCACAATACATTGCAATATATCAAAACATATCGTAATGTATCACAATATATTGCATAATATCACAATATATTGCATTATATCAAAACATATCAATATATTATATAATATAATAATAATATATATCATAATATTTATATTATTATTATATTTTCAGTTGATGTTTTTTTTTGTTCAAATCTTAGATCTTATTATTGTTTTTCTTTTACATTTTATTGTGGGATGTAACTGGGACCCTGTGTACATAATCTCAATCCAATAACAAGACAATAAAGAAACTCTGACTCTGATATCACAATATATTGCAATATATCCTAATATATTGCATTATATCACAATATATTGCCATATATCACAATATATTGTAGTGGATCACAATATATTGTAGTGTATCACAATATATTGCAGTATATCACAATATATTGCATTATATCACAGTATATTGCATTATATCACAGTATATTGCATTATATCACAATATATTGCATTATATCACAATATATTGCATTATATCACAGCAAAATGTAAAAAAGAGAAAAAGCCACCAGTGGCGGCTGATGAGGTGTTGAGTGACGGGCGACACATCGGGAGCGATACAGTGAAGTGCAGCTTTCTGAGTCAGAGGAAGAAGGTGTGTTTGGGCGTGGGGGGGGGGGGCGCTTTGTGTGTCAGTTGTCAAGCCTCCCATCCCTCCACCCCTCGTTCACCAGGAGACTCGCTGTCTTTCCTCCCACCTTTGATGCAAAACCCAGCGTGGACGCGTGGAATCTGCACCTCCTCCCACCTTCCAGCAGTGGCATCCAAACAAGCCTCACTTTTATTGTTTATGCAAATGGACACGCTGGCATTTTTATGTCCTATTAGACTGTATTACACATGCTAATCAAGAATGATACTGTGTATTAAGCAGAGTAATTAATAAATACTCCAAATCCGCTGGAAATCAAATCGTCCAGCTTCTGGTTTGCGGCACGCTGGGCATGTCTCGCTACAGTCCCTGCTTTATTTTTCTTGTTGTTGTTTGTTAAACAGTAGTGGTCCCTGAGGATAAAGAAGGGGGGTTGAGGCACCTCCCTGCCTTGGATTACATTAATCAAAGTATTTATTTCCCTTGGGGAGCCGGGCACAAATCACTCCAAATCCCAGTAAAATTGGATAACAGAAGAATGGGCGCACCTAGGGTAAACCCTTCTGCAGTTTTAGTTTTATTCATTTAACCAACTTTAATGGCTCCTGCGCCATCTAACTTTGAGAACGATGTAGGAGAGGAGAGGAGGGCACGCGCTACCGAGGTCTTTGAGAAGACAAACGCCATAATTGGATGGAAACGGGCGCTCAAGTCAAGAAAAACACACCAGTAACCACATCCAGCCAGAAGAGTGACTCTGGATATAGAGCCGTACAAATAACAGCCACTCTCTGATTGCGTGTCGAGGCTTTCGGCACGTCTGGGTCTGAGCCAGCAGCAGGGAAACGAGAGGAAAAAACAAAAAAACCCGAAGCTCAGAGATCCTCCATCTGTGATAGATGCGCTCAACCTCCAACACGAAAGCTGCCCGCTAAGTCCGGTCAATCCGCTGCACAAGCCCCAAAAGCAACAAAACAACATTCCTGATGCCGTCTTTGCACTATTTGCTGAGTAATTACGTGTAATGTTTGGGCAAAGCCCTGGACGGCTAATAAATCAGCAAATGTTTACAGCCACGCTGGTGCTGATAAGGCAATAAATACAGCCACCAATATGCTGCCTATTACAGGTAATGCAAATATAATCACTGGGCTGTAATTTTTCCTGTTGTGGCAGCGGTGGTGGCGCCGCCTCGGCTTTGATATTCATGAGGGGAGAAAAAGAGGAAGAAATGTTATTTCTTGGTCTTTATGAGCGCACAAATCCAGTCCCAATCAGGGGATGAACGATGGGCCTGCTGCATCACGGTGGAGCCGTCGTGGAGGCCCTCGAGTGCCTGCAAACACATTTGTTTGTTTGTATACACGTACTGTTGCTGCCATGTATGCTCTGGGGGGTACGAGGGACAGCCGGAGTTGCCGATGGGGTCCTGACTTAGAGCCAGGCCTCTCGGGGTGAAGCCCGCCTCCGTGCATGGAGCAAACCACACGAAGGATGTTTCTCTAAAGTGTTTTCCATGAATATTCCTGCTTGCACAATTGTTGCATTTTGACAAAAATCAGTCAGACCTGTGTGTGATCGTACAACAGATGACTGAGTAAAGGTAGAAGTCCTGCAATGCCATCACCTCGCAGCATCTACTTGATGATTACTGACGCTTAGCAAATGAACAGAACTTCAATGGGACCATTGCAGGCTGGATGTTTAAAGCAGTGGTTCCCAACACTGGTCCCTGAGGAACACCATCCTGCACGTTTCAGTTGTTCCCTGCTCCAACACGCCTGATACAGTGATTTAATTACTGCCTCAAGTTCTGCAGAAGCCTGTTAATCACCCATTCATTTAAATCAGTCAAATCAGGGAAACGAGTAAAACATGCAGGACGGTGTTCCTCAAGGATCATGGTTAGGAACCACTGGTTTAAGGAATTAGATGTATTTTTCATATCAAAAAAGGACCAAATCATTTTTAGCTTGCAATTTGCATCACTGTAATTCATTTTGGGATGTTTAGAGACTATGTTTTTTTAACAGGTGATAGGAAAATTGGTTAAAAAGCTTGTTAAATACGATACATCCTCCCGCACGGCCTCACATGACGATGATAAAACTCTCTCTTATGGTGTCCGTCACATCTTGTATCGTACAGCTGATTAAGTGTTGGAGCCAACCTCATCCTGCTAAACATGGTTAGGTAGATTCTTTGCCCCGGTGTTGTCTATCCCACACATCCTCTAAATAAGGCCGACTTGGTCCAGTGTTAAAATGTCCAGATCAATAATCAAAAGGCGATTAGAAAACTCTCATGCTATTATTGGTTCATCCTCAGGGGATAAAGACACACCTAGTTGTATTTTGTAACTGATGATAACTTCCTTCAAATCAGAAATGGGGCGTTTGGTTTGGCGACTGTCACCACTGATCCAGCCAACGTGCGCTGTTCAAACAGGAGCTTGTGTGGCCACGTTCAGCAGCCAGCAAGTCTTGATTCATGTGGGCATTATGCACGACAGACGCTTATGGCACCTCTCTGCGTTGCAGTGCAGCCTGGCCCATTTGTTTGGAAATGGTTTTACATACATCTTCTCCTGGACGGCTCTCCCTCCTCCTCCTCTTTCCTCCCTTCTCTCAGCTTACAGCTCTCCGCACATCCAGACGGGGTAAACTAGAAACGTGCTGCCGTATATGATCAGGAACAAAGGGCATTCGTTTAGGCGATGCGGTTTACCCTCTGTTGGCCGCGTTAGAGGTTTTCATCTGGCCTGCTGTGGCTATAAACAGCTGATTATGCTTTTACTTGCAGCATTCTTCAGAAATTTAAAGTAATTATAGCTGAAGTGAAGCTGCTTTCATCCATTTGAGTTCATTTTCCAGCTATAAAACCCTCACTACTATCAATAAATGTCTGATGAAATTAACAGGTTTACATACTTAAATAATCTGTGGTTGTGATTATGTGTGGGTCGTTGTGCATGTTCTGCACCATGCTTAATGTTGGAATACGCCATTCTCCAATGAAGAGATTCGAGAATATAATATATGAATAATATCAGCATCACATTTTATTCTTTACAAGGTGTAAACAAGATTATTGGCATCAATGCTTTAAAGATGACCGGGCCAAAATATAAGTTTGTTTTAGGCCTCTAAAAGTTATTCAACTTGAGATTCAGGCAGGTTTTCTACATTGTTAGGTTTAGGAAAATAGTTTAGTTTTGAGTTTTTTAAGTTGGCACAAAATCTTAAATTTGAAATATTATAAATTACACTCAGCACTTTGTATTGCAAACACATTTCTGATGGTTGTTCTGTAAGAAATGCTTTAATAACATATGATAATCAAATTTAATGTGAGAATTATATTTTATTTTATTCACCGATCCTTTAACTAGAAGAAATGATAAAAAAAACAAACAAGCTTTGAATTGGTATCTTGGACATGTGCAGTAAATACATTTTAATATGAATATAGGGAATATTTCAGATTTTCTTGACATTAGAGAAAGTTCTTCTTGCAGGATTTTATCTAAATATATAAATATGCTTTTGCAGAGCAGACATTTTTAGTGACAAAGCAAAAAGAAAATCAGAAAGAAACTGTAATTTTTTAACTCTGCATGTTTGAAAACAGCAAAAAGCTAATTTAGCTGATGTAGCTGAAAGAAACATGATACTAGCTAAAAGCAGCAATGATTTGGTAAAAGCATTTAAATGGAGGCAAATGCTAGCTGTGAGATAAAAGCAAAAGGTAAGCTAAAATTCAAACAAAGCAAAATATCAGTGAAAAGAAGCAAAATGTGAGTAAAAAGAAGCACAAATTGGGTAAGAAGAAGTAAAACATCAGCAAAAACAAGCAAGACATCAGTCAAAAGAAGCAAAATGTCGTTAAAAAAATCAGTAAAATAGAAAAATGTCAGTAAAAAGAAGCAAAATGTCAGGAAAAAAAGCGAAATGTCAGTACAAATAAGCAAAACGTCAGTAAAAAAAAAGCAAAATGTAAGTACAAATAAGCAAAATGTCAATAAAAAGAAGCAAAGCATCAGTGAAAAGAATCAAAATGTCAGTAAAAAGAAGCAAAAAAGTTGGTAAGAAGACTTAAAACATCAGTAAAATGAAGCAAAACATCAGTAAAAAGAAGCAAGACATCAGTAAAAAGAAGTGTAATGTCAGTTAAAAGAAGCAAAAAGTTGGTAAGAAGTAAAACATCAGAAAAAGAAGCAAAATGTCAGTAAAAATAAAAACAAAAAATCAGTAAAATAGCAAAATGTCAGTAAAAAGAAGCAAAATGTCAGTAAAAATAAAAAAATATCAGTAAAATAGCAAAATGTCAGTAAAAAGAAGCAAAATGTCAGTAAGACGTAAAACATCAGTAAAAAGAAGCAAATGTCAGTAAAAAGAAGCAAAAAGTTGGTAAGAAGAAGTAAAACATCAGTAAAAAGAAGCAAGACATCAATAAAAAGAAGTGTAATGTCAGTAAAAAGAAGCAAAAAGTTGGTAAGAAGTAAAACATCAGTAAAAAGAAGCAAAATGTCAGTAAGAAGTAAAACATCAGTAAAAAGAAGCAAATGTCAGTTAAAAGAAGCAAAACAGTAAAAAAAAAAGGTAAATGTAAGTAAAAATAAGAAAATATCAGCAAAAAGTAGCAAAACATAGGTAAAATGAAACAAAATGTCAGTAAAAAAACCAAAATATCAGAAAGACTATGCAAAATGTCAGTCAAAATAAGCAAAATGTCAGTAACAATAAGTCAAAAATCAGTAAAAAGAAGCAAAATGTCAGTAAAAAGAAGCAAAACATCAATAAAGATAAGCAAACATGAGTAAAAAAAGC
This sequence comes from Nematolebias whitei, assembly GCF_014905685.2. Classification (NCBI taxonomy): domain Eukaryota; kingdom Metazoa; phylum Chordata; class Actinopteri; order Cyprinodontiformes; family Rivulidae; genus Nematolebias; species Nematolebias whitei. The sequence continues at coordinate 21,146,390 of NC_056520.1, forward strand.
AAAACATCAGTAAAAAAGCAAAACTTCAGCAAAACATCAGTAAAAAGAAGCTAAACTATAGCCTAAAAGCCAAAAGTGGTAAAACGGTAGCTAAAAATAAAAAAAAGTATCAAAACATTATTGAAAAGAAGCAAAGCAACAGTTTGTTAAAAGCCAAAAAGAAAAGAAAAAAAAAAAAATAGACTCAAAGGTAAAAGTTGGTCAATGCTTGCAGATAATTTTAGATTTAGCAAAACGGTAGCTAAATGCTAAAAGTAGCAAGACTCTTGGCAAAAGTTAAAAGTAACAAAACATTAATGAAAATGAGCAAAGCTAGATAAACTAACAAAAAGGTAAAAGTAGCAGAATGACAGAACAAAAACCAGAGCCAGATTACTGAAGCTGTCTCATACGAATCAATAAAATAAACAACTTTCCCCAGAATCAGTCTGAATGAACAAACTCCAGTCAGAATGATTTCTCACTTTTCCATTCAAATTTAAAGGGCGTCCCAACAAAAGGTGCCATTTAATTCCATCCTTTTGCTGTAAACACACCAACAAAATCAGACAAAAATCAAACTTGAACACCTTTTACGTTGCGAGTCTGTAGGTGTCAGGTGAAGACACCAGATGTTTCTGGATCAAACTGACCGCACTTCCATGAACACCCTCTGGTCCCAGCCCCTTCCCCACCTCCGTCTCCTCCTTGCCCCTCTTTGTCCGGGCGAGGCGTGAGCGTTGGAGCCAGCAGCGCCACAAAAGCGTCTTTGAGGAGCCCTCTGAGCTCACACTCACAGATTACTCACCAGCAGGCATAAAACCCAGGCCAGGAAACACTGGAGGTTACCGAACTGGAGGGGGGGTTTAACTTCGGACACCTCTTTGGCACACTTTTAACCATAGAATGTGGCAAAATATCCCATGGAGAGATTTTAAAGCCGAGTCTGATAGTAGCTGAGACTGATCCCCAACGCTTGCTCTGAGGGCTAACAGGCCATACAAGATCTTTGTGTAAAGAATCGGCTTCCAAGGAGCCAGGCATTATGCATTCCCTCAAGGAATTCTAGTTTCTTTTTTTTTATTTCAAAGGGGATCTTTGGGGTTTATAAATGTGGCGCGGTTAAAGGAGAATTAAACAATGAAGCCCAGAGCAGAGCACAATGGAACTTTGTAGTTGGATGATTGCCTCAGCGTGCTCTGTCAAGTCAAATATCCCTCTCGGCTTTTTGGCTTTGGGTCGTCCGCTGTCGACTGGTGTTGCTGGAGCACATGTGGACCAAACGTGTGCGTCTCCTTTTGCTATGAGGCACAATCCAAGCGCATATCCAGATCATTTTCACACCGTGTGAAAGGTGTCAGCTTGTCTTATAGCGTGCCGTCGGTCTGGGACGAAACTTTTCTACACGTCGACACACATGCCGGTGTTTACGCCCATGTTGCTTCAAGCTCTCGAAAAGACGGAAATCCTTCCGCCAAGCCACGGCCTTCCACAGAGGCATCCTGTTTGTGTGCACGAGCTGTAAATAATGCAGGGTGTCATGTAGGACACAATTACCTGCAGCTCTCTCCTGCGAGGGGAACCTTCATGGGTTCAAAGCTGAGCTCTATGGCTCCACCTGCAACTAAAATCATTCTTCTGCATTCCCGATCAATTCCATTCAGTTCATTTATAAAGCTCCAAGTCACAACAGGAGTCGTCTCCGTGCACCGAACAGAAACATTCACATACGCTATAAAAGCCGATCAGTAAAAGGTATTGATCTATGGAAGCCAGCAGATTGTGTTGAATCTTGACTTCGTCGCTGTCTCCCGTCCTGAGCAAGCACAAAGGAGACAGTGGAAAGGAAAAACTCCCTTTTAACAGGAAGGAACCTCCAGCAGAACCAGGCTCGGGATGAGCGGCCATCTGCTTCGACTGACTGGGTTTGAGAGGAACAGGAAGGAGGAACAGACACAGAATGGCAGGTCCAGGTGAACTTTCTATAGGAGGAAAGACAAAAATCACATCCATTCATCCTTTATCTATACAGGTTAATCCCATGGAGCCGCAGGGACTCATTTACAAGAGAAACCTGATTTTAACAGAGTGATGACAACAGCAGACAATCATAAATTGATTGTCTAAATTGAGAATAATAAAAGAAAGAAAATGGTATTAAAAAACTTTAACAAAAACAGCTAGATTATAAGGCGATGTAGAAAACTAAAAACAGGGACATGTCAAAATTGTTCTTGCCAGGAACTTAGCAGATGCTTGAAGCCACTTAGAGAGGTCAAGGTCGAGATCTTCAGATTTTTTTATAAGATATTCCAGGAAACAGGAGCGCAGTAGGAGAAGGCCCTTTTACCTAGTTCAGTCCGCACTGAGGGGACACTGCAGGTAATAATGTCCTGAGAGCGCACGCTGTAGCTGCACTCATGCAGAGACATGTAGGAGGAGATGTATGAAGGCAGCAGACCAAGAAGTGATTTAAAGATGAAAATGTACCAGTGGGAGAGTCTGTATGAAGTTAATGATGACCAGTTAACCAGTTAATACAAGGTGCAGTGGTGGGTACGGTAGTTACAGCCAATTATGAATCTTAGTGCACCGTGATAGACAGCATCCAACATCTGCAGGGTTCTTGTAGGAGCGTTCATGAAAATAATGTCACTGTAGTTAATGGAGGGAAGGAAAGTAACAGTTACAAGGTGTTTCCTAGTGTTCAGAGTTAAACAGGATATGTTTCTGAAAAAAAAAACCCAGTTTAACTTTCAGTTTCCTTACTAAGTTTTCCACTTGAAGCTTCAAAGAGAGATGCGAGTCGACCAAGATACCTAAATATTTGTAGGACTCGACAAACTCAATAGCACAAAGATAGAAATTATTACAAACACAAACAGGTAGAGCAAATAAAGACAGCAGCAGAGTGAGGAAAAGTGGTCAATTTGTCCCCCAGCAGTCTAAGCCTATGGCAACATAACTAAGAGATAGCTCAGGAAACGTAAGCCAACCCTAACTATAGGATTGATCTAAAAGGAAAGTCTTAAGCCCAGTCTGGACAACGTGTCAGCCTCATGGACAAAAACTGGTTCCACAAGAGAGGAGCCTCATAACTGGACACTCTGCTTCCACATTCTACTTTTGGAAACTCTAGGAACCACAAGTAAACCTGCAGTCTGATAGAGAAGTGCTCATTAGGAAAATATGGAACACATTTTTTTTCTTCTTTCGGCTGCTCCCTTCTTCACGCGTTGCCACAGCGACCGAAACCACACGAAGACTTGGCAATTATTTTTATGCCGGATGTCCTTCCTGACGCAACCACAGCCCTCTGTGTGGAGCAGAGAGCTGCCATATAGGACGCCCGAAGGAGCAGATGGTGGAGGTTAAGGGCCTTGCTCAATGTAACAATAAGATCTGTAATATTAAGATGCTCCAGTTTGGATCAGTCCACAAACCCACCCTCTGTACAAACGACGACTGACACGCGTCTAGTTGCATCGTCAGCCTCTTGCCGCAGAGCGGTGGCTTCACCTCCTGCAGCTGAAATCGAACATCACTGTTACGTAACGCTGCCGTTTTCTCTCCACGCTCGTTTTTGAGACTTGGATGCAGATGGACCTGCACCCACCGGAGTCTGGGAACCACCACGCTCTGATCGATAACTGTCTCTTCTCTGCAACAGATTAGAATTATGTGCAAGAAAACCACAAATACGGAGGGAAAGGGTTAATCTGACTCAGCTGTTGCTTCCTGAAGATTCAAAAGAAGCAATCTGTCAATCAAACTGCATGCATCACTTTCTCAGCGAAAATGCTGTGTGAACGCTTATTGCTGATAAACAGCTGAAATTAGTTAACAACATGCAGAAATGAAGCTGAAAAGGAAGAACAAGCCTAATTTAGCAAATGAAAGCAGAAGTGGAAATTATCTTTAAAAGCTGAAATTTCCTCAAAACAGCTGAATAGTAGCTAAAGAAATGTAGAAAAAAGCTTAAATTTCCAAAAAGAAGTGAAGTGAGCTTAATTGTGCTCACTAAGGCTGAAAGAGGCAGAAAGTAGCACAATAAAGTTGAAATTATCTGCAAAAAGCTGAAATTTGCCAAAAACAAAACAAAACAGCTGAATAGTAGCTAAAACAAGCAGGAAGAAGTTTAAATTACCAGAAGGAAGTGGGTAGAGCATGAGTTTGCTGAATTGGACTGAAAAAAGTTGAACTGATTGCAAAACGTGGAATTAGCTGAAAAAGCTGAAATTAGCACAAAACACTTAAATAGTAGCTGAAATATTAGAAATAGCTGAATTTAGCAGAAATAAGCTGAAAGGAGCATAACAAGAGTTGTGTGAATGCTTTGAAGAATTCACACAACTAAAGGAAATGGTTACATGTGGGATATCCATCAAAAAATTAATAAAAATTAAAGACAAGGTAAAACTAAAGCTAATCGCAAGTTAATGCTGTAAAAATATCACTGGGAGAAGAAACGTGAAAATCCTTCAATATTTATGGGAATGTTTATGAAGCATTCACTCCATTGTGATCAATTTTTCTTCAGTATGTTCTTCAGTGCGATTCTCGTTCTGAAGTTTTGAAGCTATTTTAACAAATCATAATCAAAACGTTCAGCTCTTTCAGAACAATCCCGCAATAACTTTTGGTATTGGCGCAACTTTAGCTTTTTGAAATATTTAGCCTTTTCTGTCATTTTTTTCTCATAGAAAATGAATTGAGCTCATTTTACATGCTTCAGATCTTTAGATCTGTTTACAACCTTTTGCTGCTCCTTTCACATTTTGTTCTGCTTCAGCTTCTTCCAGCTTCCTTGTGTAAAGTTAAACTTTTTTCAGCTACTTTCAGTTGTTTTTTTCAGCATTTTTCAGCTGTTTTGTGCACCTTTCATAATCTTCTTCTACAATATTTTTGTGCTTCTAACTTCTTTCTGCTAATTTCAGCTTGCTGTGTGCCTTTCAGCTTATTTCTGCGAGTTTCAGCTTTTTCTACTATTTCAGCTACATTTCTGTTTTCATGCTAATTTAAGCTTTTTCAGCTAATTCCACATTTTTTTTTTTGCACCCATTTAAAAAAGTTTCAGCCTAATTCAGCAAATATGTGCTCTCTCTACTTCCTTCTTGTAACTACAGTACTTTCTGCCTTTTTAGCTACTTTTCAGCTGTTTTTTTGTTGCTAATTTCAGCTTTATTCAGATAATTTCAAGCTTTTTGTGCTCATTTCTGCTTCTTAGGCAAACGTGTTCTTTCTGCCTTCTTCTGCTAATTTAAGCTTGCTCAACCTTTTCAGCTACGTTTTTAGAAATTTTTTAGTTAATTTCAGCTGTTTTCAGATAAAGTCAAGTCATTCCTGCTACTATCATCCCAATTAACTTCTTTCAGCGAATTTCAGCTAATTTAGCTGTTTTTATGCAAATATTATCTTTTTAAGCTAATTCCACTTTTTTTTTTTTAGCTCATTCCAGTTCTTTCCCTTGAGCTTCTTTCTGCCTTTTGTATATTATTTTGATGTTTTTTGTTAATTGTAGCTTTATTTCATTGATTTCCTTTTTTTGTGTGCATTTCTTCTTATTTAAACCTCATTCAGCAAATGTGTTCTCTCTCCTTTCTTCTGCTAATTTAGGCTTGTTCTTCCATTTCAGCTAAATTTCAGCATGTCTTTAGCTAATTTCAGCTGTTTTTCAGCAAGTTCTTCAGCATTCACATTGCATTTTCGCAGGAGTTTCACTAGTTTTATTTATTTTTGTCCAAGAGGCCGGGCGTACATTTGATCGGGGGTGTTTCAAGATTTATCTAAAAGATTAACAAAATTTCAACCTAATTAATTTTTTTTAATTAACACACACACAAACAAAAAAAAAAATCTACCAATCACAATTAATTCAATAGTAAATATAAAAGTTTTTGTAACTTTAAAGACATTGCAGAGTAGAAAAATCTTTTCAAATATTTTCCAAAGAGGCAAAAATCCATAAAAGCAGATTTAAAGACTCTTTATAAATAATAATAATAATAATAATAATAATAATAATAATGTCTGTTCAAGCTGCACTTATTTGATGCACTAAAAGCTTTCAAATGTTCTTCCATTATTTTGAACGCACTGTGAAACGTAGGAAAAGTGGTTACTGTCGCCTGTTTTTGAGCGTAGTTTCCAAAATAGTGTTTTGACGAGCCTAAATCACACCCGACCACAAGAGCTAAACTTTAGACTTTAGCTGTAAAATCTTTGTGGAGATCAACAACAGCAACAAAAAACTGGAGTTCCTTTAAAATGAAACCACATGAGCTCAAATAAAACACCAGGTTATCATTTTCGGGGCTCAGGCGCACTGGGCCTTCTCTTTAGGCCCATTTGGAGCGTATGTTTTATTGCGACATGTAAACGTCTTACCTGTTTAGGATCTAAAAGTGTCTATTCATTTAGTTTGAAAAGCAGATAGGTTTTGCTTCATTTGCTCTTCAGCTGATGTTTGCAGCTTCAGTTGATCAGGGGATTATAATCTGAACTAAAATTGTCCCCTTTGATTGGATAAAATGTATATATTTTATAACTTTGCATGTTTGCAGATGCTCTGAACTTATGGATCGGTTTCACCTTTTAGTACACTCAGCTCAGATTAAAGACTTTAATCCCTGCTTCAGTCTTAATTTATACTTTAAATTTTAACCGAGCAAACCATTTGAACACATTTCTGTTTTCATTTATACAATTAATCAGGTCACTGACGGTTACGGAGTTAAAATTACCTCTTAGTTTCTTCCCACGGTTTTCAATTATTTTATAACACTTTATTTATAAAGCACTTAGTTTAGTTTTTTTTAATATGTAAAAAATAAAAAATAAAAATACAACATGAAGCATAATGTCAAAACTTGTTTTTTTACATATTCAAGGGAGTGGGTAGACGTATAAACTTATCAAAATTCCCACTCCTTAACCACTTAAAAATCTTATATTTATTACATGTATAATTAACAACTAAACTCATATTTAATAGTTAACCCATCAATATAGTATCTATTTAAGTTAACTACAGTAGATGAACAATTATTATTTCTTTAACTTCACCAAAAAAAACAAAAAAAACAACCCATCAACAATAATTGAATAATAATATTACCGGTATATATTATATCCAGCAATAATGTTTATATGATAATTTGAATAGTTTTGTGTTTGGTCATTGTTTAAGTTCAATATTCATATTATTCCACAGTTTGACCCCCCTTACTGATACAGAGACATATTTTCTAGTAGTTCTGAATTAGCATATTTTAAACTTTTAAACTAAAACAAACTACTACTTACTACTACTACTACTACTACTACTACTACTACGACCTGTGTACGTAATTTTGTTCCATCTTATGTAGCACATGAGACAGTAATGACAATAAAGTTTACTTGAACTAATGTATCCCTACTTCATGGTTTGTCATTTATCGCTGGGGGGCATGGTCCCAAACCCCAGTGATAAATGAGGGACTACTGTTTCTGTTAACTTATTTTATATATGAATGTTTCTGTTCAGTGCCATGAGATGACTTCTGTTGCGACTTGGTGCTATACAGATAAACTGAATTGAATTGTACAGCAAAAACAAGACAAGCAAAGAACACAGGATAAAATACATAGATCTAAACAGATAAAGATCAGAATCAGAATACCTTTATTTTCATTCAGGCACAACAAAATTTAATTTCAGTACAGTCATCCAAAGAAACAAAAAGACAACCAAACAGCATAAGACATGGGTAGACGGGTGCCTGAGGCTGCAGCCTCATGGGAGGTGCTGCCCTTTTCGTTAGATAAGGAAAAGAGAAACAAAATAAGAACTAAATTGCTAACATTGTTGAATACAGACAAGTTAAAATCAACTCACACAGTGTCAAAAGCCTGGGAATAAAAGTGAGTTTTCAAACTAGACTTAAAAACAGTGAGAGAGCAAGCCTGCCTGACACGTAGCCGTAACTCGTTCCACAGTTTTGGACCGGCAACAGAGAAGGCGCTGAGCTTAAAATGAGTACCTGGAACCAATAAAAGAATCTGGTCTGCTGACCTCAGAGAGCGCTGTGGGACATATGGCTGCAGCAGATCAGCGAGATACGAGGGGGCAGAACTGTTCAGAGATTTAAAAACATACAGAAGGATTTTCAAATGAACTCGAAAGCAAACATGGAGCCAGAACTGGAGTAGTGTGCTCTCTTTTGCCTGTACCAGTTAACAAACAGTTATATTCTATTATTGCTATCTGATGTTCTTGATAAATATCTTTCTGTGTATGCTCATTATCAAGTAGTGCTCCATTTTAGAAAGTCTGACCTGAAATCACACCAGGACTGCCTCCTAGTGGAGCTTTAGCTTTTGTCTTTGGAAAACGAACCCAGCTGTGTTGAAGTGGTCCCTCTCAGGTGGCTAAGTGTTCGTCACAAGAAAGGGTTCCAATATGTTTAATGTACTACACCAATCCTAGTCCAAATCCAATCCTAATTTCCTAAAAAGCACAATAAAACTACTAAACAGCATCTTTGGACTGTAGGTTTTATAACTAACTGGTTTAACAGCTCATACTAAAACAATATGCTTCAGATTTATCTCTGTGTTTTCTGAGTCTCCTTGTTTCTTGGGGCTACGGTCTGAACAGTTGCAACACACTGTAAAATGGGCAGATCCAAACAGTTTGACTCAAAATGGCAACATTCATGTAAAATTTTAGATCATTCAACCTCTAATGAAAGCACATTTTACATTCCTGCTGTTTAAATTTTAAAACGTGTTTAAAAATGTTCAGAAATCACTTCTGAATGGTAGTCGCAGATATTCTGAGTACCATTCATAGGACGTTTTGAGCATTCTGTTCTTTTTATCACAAGAGGCTGCAGTTCTGCTCAGGCTCTGCTCATCGCTCGTTTTGCTCTGAAACTACACGTAAAAACACCAAATCTTACGTGTAAGCCCCCTCTAACAAACTTAAATCTTACGTTAGGCATAAAAGTGATATATCGACAAATGTTTCAGTACTGTATGCTCTGATTAAATGTAAACTTTATGGCAGCAAGGTGACTGAGTTCATGGAACGTGAGAAAGAAAATAAATTATAAATAAATAAAACCAAAATAAAGTATTAACAGCTCTGATTGATATTATACCATGTTGTTGTTTACTATATTTCTTTTGGACCTTTTAAATATTATATTTCTTTTTCAGTTTTTGGTACTTTATTTTATACCCTTATTGCATGCTTTAGTATTTCTTGTTTGTTTGTTTGTTTTTAGCGAGTTGAATCGGTTCTTCTCATCCTGAACATTTCATTACATTGTAGACCTTTGTGTTAACCTGCATATGACAAATAAACAACAACATTACACTATTATATATTGTTCTTCTTGACTCAAGGAGTGTCTTTATAGCAATAACAGGAGAGCTCTGACTATTCTGAAGAGATTTCCTCTGATAAATGTGTTTATTTTTCAATAAATATACAGTATTAACCTCTGGTTAGTCCAGATGCTGTAGGACAGTGGTTCTCAAACTGGGGTCCCCGGACCCCTGGTAGAGTTGAATTCAGGCCCAAAAAATCAGACCCAACCTGACCCCAGCTCGTAGCCATCATTTCCGAACGCCACCCGACCTGATGAATTAACAGTAATTGCAGGTCCGAACCCGAATCAAGCTTTGACTGCTTATATAGTTAATGGTCGGCAGACGTGCGCGACTGAATAAAAGGAGCAGAAGATCGGAGCTGAGGGGGTGTTTGTCCTTTCATGGCCATCAAAAAGTTTTAAGTCCTTGTTTCTGCCTGCATTCTGCATTATTCAGACATGGACCCTGCTCTGACATGTCTGCTTTGGGATCTCACCTGTTTGGGTCGTCGGCCGTGCGCATTCGTTGACTGCTGCGGCTGAATGAACGTCCATTTGGGCGATGGGTCACTGCCTGGCAGTACAGTCCCATCTGAAGCTTAACTGAACTTTATTTTACCTCTTTCAAGGCCGGTCAGCTCGTGGTGAAATGAATGCGTGCGGCTGGTAAAGGTATGGCAAGTCAAGTTGCCATACAATCGGAAGTATGGCAAGCCATGTTGCCATATAATTGGAATGTAAGGCAAGCCAAGTTGCCATATAATTGGAATGTACGGCAAGCCATATTACCATATAATTTGATTGTCAGCAGCATCCATCCGCTGACACAATCAAAAGTCAGACACCGACCCGGCCCACCCAGTCAGCACATTATTATGGCCTGGACCAAATTCGAGTCGGGCTAGGTTTCGTGCCCGGGTTAGAATTGCCAGCACTAACCTCTTGGGGTCTGTGAGCAGGTGCTTGGGGGTCTGCAAAAAATAAAAAAAATTATATATATTAAATAAATA
>NC_056520.1:21161737-21185577 GCF_014905685.2 Nematolebias whitei
CTGGTGCCCATGTCCAGCAATCACTGTGCGAGGGGCGGGGTACACCCTGGACGGGTCGCAAGTCCATCACAGGGCCACATAGAGACAAACGAGACAAACAACCATTCACTCTCTCACTCACACCTAGGGACAATTTAGAGTTACCAATCAGCCTAACATGCATGTTTTTGGACTGTGGGAGGAAACCGGAGTACCCGGAGAAAACCCACGCATGCACGGAGAGAACATGCAAACTCCACCCAGAAAGGCCCCTGGACCGGGGTTTGAACCAGGGACCTGCTCGCTGAGAGGCAGCAGCTCTACCAGTTGCGCCACCGTGCTGCCACTCTCAGCAACTACCAAAACTAAATTTAAGTTCAGTATCTGTGAAATTAACTGAGGGGCCGAGATGGTATAGAGGTAGGGCAGCTGACTTGGGACCAGAAAGTCGTGGTTCGACTCCCCACATGTCGTGGTGTCTCTGAACAAGACACCTAATCCCAAACTGCTCCACCCGGGTGTATCCCAGGTGCGATGGGTTAATTGCAGAGAACCAATTTCGTCAATGTATAGGAACATACAATGATGACAACATATAGTACTTACTTACCTCAAGTTCAAGATTCTTTATTGTCATTCACATCACTTGTGGTACTTGTGGTGGAACAAATTTGTGTACTCAAGGTCCCAGTTACACTCAAAAATAGCAAAAATATAAAGTATATAAAGAAACAGTATATAACGGATCTAAGATATACACTAAGATATATGCTAAACGATATGGTTAACAATACGCTAACAATACACTAATGACACGCAAACGATATGGTAACAATACGCTAACGATGTGCTAAAAGTCTAAGATATACGATAATGATACACTAACGATATTCTAACGATACTCTAACGATACTCTAACAATACGCAAAAAATCTAAGATATACGCTTAATGTTACGCTAATGATACCCCTTAACAAAAAGTAGTAGATTTTGAAGTTCATTTTTTCAAGTATACTTTAAGTTAAGTATAAGTATATCAAATATACTACACCCATACTTGTAGTGTACTAGAAAGTATACTCATTTAATAATCATTTGGACTAAACTGGGACATTTTTATACTATTTTTAAGTATATCAGATAAAGTTGATAAAAAGTAAACTTCAAGTACACTTCCTCATTTTTAGTGCAAAATAAGTATACTTGTAGTACACTTAAATAAACTACTTTTTGCTAAGGGACGCTAATGTTATTCTAATGATACGCTAACAATCTAAGATATACGCTAAATGATATGCTAATGATATGCTAATAACATTCTAACAATACGCTAACAATACGCTAAAAATCTAAGATATATGCTAAATGATATGCTAATGATATGCTAACAACATTCTAACAATACGCTAAAAATCTAAGACATACGCTAAACACTAATAATGTAAACTCATGAAAACAGCAGCCTGAACTGAGTCTGTAGTGAGTAGATGTGTATGAATACAACAGTTTAAAGGCAGGAGATCAGCAGCAAGAGATCAGCAGCATGGATAATCAGCAGCACAGATGTCACATATCACCAAAATGATTTAAAAAAAAACTTACTTAACCGAGTTAAAGCCAATTTCATGTTCGATGAGTTTGATTAGCTGTGGCAGCCATCTTGAATGAGGTTGACTCCAATGGTTAATCATTTGTAGAAGTACACCGAATGATTACTTTCTGAGAGTTTCATTAAATACTGTTCACAAAATATTTGACTTAGACACGCAAAAAACCCCCATTTGTCGTAAATGGCTCACAGCTTGTAACATTCGGCGTATGAACATTACAACTTTAACACCAGAACAGGGTATAAAAGGTCAAACAGATGACTTTTGTTTGAGACCAAACAGACTCAAACCCCCCTAAAGTAGACAGAAAATCAGCCACCAGACTCCCACTCGGGGAGAGAACAGAAGGTGCAGCCCATTTGTAAAGCCCTCACGCTCTCAGGAAGACTTTCTGAAGTGATTATGAAGACAGTTCAGATCAAAGGATCTGACGAGCCTGAGAGAGAGCGAGAGAGAACGAGCGCCCAAATACGAGGCCTGGTAATCACGCTGAAGCCCCTCCATACAAGATGGCAGTGGTCCCCCCACCCCTCCGCGCTCCCCCCCCAGCTGCTTTGCAAATGTAATGTGACACTTACGGATAAACAGATTATGAAGGAAAAAGGCGGGGCAGGGTGGAAAGGGGAACGAAGAGAAACGGCTACAACTTGTAGAAATTAGAGCGGCAGAAATAGTTTATTTAATGAACTCCGGGGATGGGCAGTGTCGGAGAAACGATGATTAATTCTCCGGTGCTGATACCGGTCTAAATGATATAATTTGGGAATATTAGCGGGAACATCAGATGATGAGGCAGTGCTTCTTGGGCTGGGAGACTCGCTGTTTCTTCCTCTTCCTTTCTCTTCTCCTTCACCAGTTATTATAGATTAATCCATAATCCTCACCACCTAAAGACATTTTTGTCAGTGAAGCTCAAGGATAGAAGCTGTAGTTTCTTTTTTTTTTTTTTTTAAATATATCTCTGCTCCTGCTTATTTCCCCTCAGCATGATGTCACATTGTCACATCTTCCACTGAAATTACTCCTCTAATATTTCGTTTATTGCAGATTTGAAGTGCAACTCGTCAGTTTATGTAACCAGAAATTCACCATGCCCATGTGTTTAATCTGAAATATTATATATATATTTAAAGATGGGATTATAATTGGTGACTTGTGGCTTTCGGTGATGTGATCACAGCTAATTAGGGTAACAAAACACTTGGAAACTTTCCATGGAAATTAACAGGAATTTATGGGAATAAACCTAGAATAAAAAAAAAAAAAACAACTCAAGTTTGGCTCTTGGAATTTTGAAGTAGTTTGGGGAAATTTATTTCAGCATGATCTTGACTAAAACAACCAGATTTCATTGTTGTATCATGAAATGAGAGGTGACAAACCCTTAAAAGGGATTAAAATGTAATCTGGACGGATAGAAATTACTTGTACCATAATTTCCGGACTATTGAGCGCACCCGAATATAAGCCGCGCCCACTAAATTAATAATAATAATAATTTTGTACATACATAATATATAATATAGTACATATATAGGCCAGGCTCTAAGCCACAGGTGTCCACATTGTAACAAAATATATTTACATAGAAAGTTTTTAAAAACTTTTAATTAAATACACAAATACGTACGGTAAATACTTTTTTTTTCTAAACAGTGCCTGTGGCTTGTGAAAAAAAAATAGATGCCTATGAGGAAGCCATTGATCACGCTCTTCATCTTCTTCCTGCGCAGTGCGCCCATGATCTTGTGCTGTCTTCCATCACACATCAGCCCTCCCCGTTTCAGTGGTCCACTGTGACCTGTTCGGTAATTTAATCGGTCAGTTATTTTTTTAACCTTTCTTTATACAGGTAGTCTCACCCAGTCATGTATTGGGCAGCTCTTTGAGCACCCGGGTGTGCATGAAGCTCGTTAGTCCGTCAAAAAAAAAAAAAAATCCACAAATTAGCTGCAGCACTGTATACGCCGCAGTGCCTGTGAAAAAAGTTGCGGCTTATATACCGGAAATTACGGTAAATAGTTTTGTTCAGAGTTTTGCAAATGAAATTTAACATTTTTGTTCATCAATGTAGAAAGTTCAATTATTATTATTATTTTTTTGTGGATTGCAACTTATTCAATTTCATTGATTTTATGTAAACATAATGACAAATCTACAAACAAACTAAATAAACTCTCATTAGTGTTTTTGTTCAGAGTTGTGTACACGAACTTGGGAAATCATTACATCAACAAAATTATTAAAAACTGTAGAAATATTAAAAGCCAGTATTCTCGAAACATTATCACTGATCAGGTCAATAAATTTATTTTTTAAAAACATATCTGACAAAAATACATTGTTATATATTTATTTGGATTTAATGTAGTTTGTTAAAATACCTCCAATTTCCAGAGTTTAACTTCCCACAGAGAGTTTCGAAAAAGTCTCTGAAAATTTACCAGAAATCTTCCCAAACTATTCATATAATACATCAAATTGAACATTTACCCTGTTACTTTAATGCAAATCTCAAAAAACTCGGTCAAAGTTGCATACAAATTTATATTTTCCAGGACATTAAATGAAATGTAATACTCTGCTAACACTTGTGCCACTTCCTCTTAAAGAAATAATGATTATTGCTTTAATAATGGTTAATTAATGCTTTATTAACAGGTTAGTCAAGGTCAAGAGCTGTCCTTTCATTATTTCCCCTACTAATTTAGAGTTTAAATCTCAAACATTCAATAGTAGGTTGCCAGCAGTTAAATATTTTCATCATTTATTTGCCAAAATTTAGTTGAACTTTGTGCTGTTAGCAAAAAATAAATTTACCTGAATGAATAAAAGTGCATCACTTGATCTTGACAGATGATAGTATTTTCATGTAAACAAAACAAAAGTCGCAATAATTTATTTTTTCAAAGATTTCTGTGATGTACAGAAATAATGGTATCACAAAGCTGCACCGCCTAATGATCGCTTTATAAGGATTAGCTAACGCTTTATAAACAGCTTATTCTTTAGTTATAAAGCATCAACAATAATTTATAAACTGTTAAAAAAAGACCATCAGTCTGTTTATTTAACAGGCTTTTTAAACTGTTTATAAGTTAAGTTTCAAGTAGGTTTTATTGTCATTCGCATCACATGGAGAGATGCATGGATCCGGTGCTAGTATCGGCATCGGTATCGGGGAAAAAAAAAAAAAAAAAATTCTGATAGGGTATCGTGACAATGTGACCGATCCTTAAGGAGCTGATTGTGGTTTATTTCAATTACCAGCCAACCAAGCAAGTGAAGATGTTGTTCCTCTTATTTCAGCTCCTTTATGATTTATTTTACATTATATTTAGAATTCCTGAACCATTTGAAATGTTTGTTGAAGTTTATTTTTCCATGTTTGACCAAAGTTGTCAACCTATTGTTTTTGTCAGTTTCAGTATCTTTATTATTTTACATTGGATGTTATACTCATAATTGTATTGACTGAACAAATTAAAGTTGTGTTGTTTTTACATGTTTGACCAAACTTATGAAGATATTGGTGTGTTTTTGTGCTGTACTGGTGCAGTTTTCAATAAATTTGTAATTCAGTACATTTATGTCTGCAATTAAAAAAGACAAATAGTTTAAGTTAATTCATCACTGGTTTTAAGTATCGGATCGGTATCGACATCGACATCGACCAACACTAAACCTTGGATATTGGTATCGTATCGTAAGTGAAAAAAGTGGATTGGTCCATGCCTAATCACATGTGGTACATGAGGTGGAACAAAATTGTGTACTCAAGGTCCCAGTTACATCCAACAATAGCAAAAATATAAATTGTAAAAAAGAAACTGTAAATAAGGATCTAAGACAGACCTGGGCATTGTACGGCCCCAGGGCCACATGCGGCCCTTTGGTTGTCTCTGACCGGCCCCCGTAAGGGGAATTACAAAATACATATGTAAACAAATGAAGTTAACCAAATCCAGATATAGATCCTCTCTCAATGATGATGTCAGCTTTGCTTCACATCTCCACCTCAGACCTTCAACCTGACTTTAACATTTCCGTTAAAGCCCAACAGAGACTAGACGTCTCTCACTAAACAAGAAAAAAGAACTGATAAACACCAAATGAGATGTTTAGACTACAAATGTAGGCACATAAAGAACCGGGACTCGAAATCACAGTTCAGTGACGATCACTATTATATGATGTTTCATAATATTTGGAGTACAAAGACAATATTGTGATATATTTACAAAGCTAAGAACTTTTTCCAGCAGTATATAAAACTCAAAATGAGTTTTGGGGTGAATGTGACTGAAAATGATCATTAATATAACGTCACAAATGGTAAAAATGTTAACAGTTTACCATTGTACTGGGGAATTTAATTGAATAAATGACATTTTTTGTAAGGAAACCTCGCTTTTTCGTTGCTTAATCATAACAAATACTCTTACCGGCTTGTTAAAACTGTGCTATGTACTGCGTTTAATAATGAAATACTATTATTATGCAGTATTGAGTTAAGTTGAAATCAGGTCTCTCTTGTAAATGAGTCCTCGAGGCTCAATGGGATTTACCTGTCTAAATAAAGGTTGCATGAAAAAGTCATTTGTGCCAGCCCTCCACAATATTTGCTGTTTCTCATGTGGCCCCATGGAAAAAATAATTGCCCACCCCTGATCTAAAATATAAAATAAGAAATACACTAAACACCAGTAGTACAAAAACAATATGCTGAACAACAGCAACACAAACATGAGTCTGTGTGAGTAGATGAGTATTAATGAACACAGCAGCATGAAATAATCAGCAGCATGCGATCAGCAGCATGGATAATCAGCAGCACATATCAACAATCAAAGTGGAATTACAGTGATTTTTTTTCTTCACAGTGATAATCCTGGTTAGGGTTATAAATGATTGTTGATGCTTCATAACTAACAAATAACCTGTTTACAAAGCATTAATAAACCCTTATAAAGCGATCGTTAGGTGGTGGACCTAGTGCAGCTTTGTGATGCCATTATATCTGTTCGTCACAGAATTCAGTGTCGTAAAAAACAGTTTTGTTGCTATTTTTGTTCCGTTTTGACAGAATTGTTTAGAATAATTTAAAAGTAATTGTTTTATTTGATGCTTTTGAAAGCCACAAATCTCCACATTTGGGGCCAATTGTGTCGAGCTTAACCAGTCCAAAACCTGTTGGATGCTTTGCTTTCAGGCAAAGAAATTAATTTCGGTATTGTGTGTTTCATCATGACTCGTCTTGCTGTAAAATGTTCAATAAATACAAACCAAAAGAGCCCTTCGCCTGTTTCGTCCTTCATTTTTGTGTCCTTCATTGCACCAAGTGATTAAAGCACACCGAAGTGCCTCGTTCAGTGTCCGAGTGTCCATTTGTCCAGTTTCTCCCCCTCTCCGTTAGGACTCTGAACAACCCTCGTGGCTGGGACAAACGTCTCTTTGAGGCTGCACAGACAGATGGACGGACGAAGGGGGGCACTCGGAGACAAACACAGAGGACTGAGGCTCCAGTGTGACCAGTGCCACGTGGTCCGGACCCCCTTTCATCTCCGCGAACCGTCCACTTCCTTCACAAACACACTGTGACGGACAGATGGGTGGATTTAAGGAAAAGACTGGTTGGAGATGCAGCTGGAAGCAAAGCTGTGCTCTTACCTTAATGAAAACTACAGTCGAACACCTCCTGTAAATATTTTTGGTTGGGTGTGCAGATAAATATGCCAGAAAGCTGACAAGAGCACAGACAAGAGGTAGAGATCCAAAAAAGAAACCCCACAGAGCTGATAAAAATATCTCACCCCAAAACAGAAAAGAGGGAAGAAAAGACAAGTTCACCAACATTTGTCTGAAAAGCAAAAATGATGCCAAAAACGACTGAGCACTCCTTAAAATAAAGAATATTACCCATTGCCTGCCATGCCTGAGTTTCAGATTAAAACCCTTTTATGCTGAGAAATGATGGCGTAAGAACCCCTATGGGTCAAACCTTCAAACTAATAATAAAGAGCGATCTCGCTCAATATATCAAGAGGTGTTGAGGATGACTCTCAGCTACTACCACTCCAAACTGTAGCTCAGTCTCTGTAAAATTACCTGAAGTCGTCATTTTTGTAAAGACTGAGGTGGATTAGCTGTGGCAGCCATCTTGAATTAGATTAACTGAAATGAACGAATGAACTTTATTTAGAAAGGGACAATGTACAAGTCATAAATGTCACCATTTGATGCGCTGTACCAGATTATAGCAAAAGCTAATACACATCTGCAGTTCCTTGAAAAGTTAATCTAAGCCAGGGGTGTCAAACTCACTTACAAAAGGGGGCCAGAATTAAAACATTTTTCAAACTAAGGGCCAGTTTCAGAATCTACATCAACTCAAGTTAGATACTCAACATCTTTTCTTGGTCACATGTTCCTCAACAGGCGTTTGATTAGTCTCATTTGACGTTCTCTGTTGCACTTTTGACATCATAATCAAAGCTTACTGAAAAACATTAAAAGTACTTTACATTTAAAATAACATCTTGGGGGCCAGATGTAAAATTTACTTAAACCTAGAAATGTTAAGGAGGGCCACATTTGGCCCCGGGCCTTAAGTTAGACACATGTGGTCTAAGCCAATGTTATACAGTAGTCCCTTGTTTATCGTGGGGGTTACGTTCCGCAATAAGTGAAAAACCGTGAAGTAGGAATGCTATATTTATTTACATATTTATTTATTTTTTAAGGCTTTATAAACCCTTTTCACACTCAATGTGCTAACCTCTTAAACCTACATGAATTTATCAACATACGTAAATGTACTGCACAGTACTGCAAATAAAACCATGCAATGGTCCCGATTGAGTCCAAAATATAGAATGAAAAAAGTCCGGGTGTGCTCTGGAGAAAACACCGTACCTCCAAGCAACGCCTCCCCATTCGACAGGCTTCGTGTGCTGGCAAGCAACACTCAGATTAACCGATGGGGCAGGAAGTACAGTTCTGGTCTGGTTCCCAGTCGGTTCCATACGGCTCTCTGCATCTACTGTGCGCCAAAGTCACTATGAATAAGGACCGAACTTTTTCGAATCGGATCTAAACTTTCCCTCCATTTCATCAGACAGCAACGGCTGGAAGCAGTGTTGACTTCTGGGTAATGTAGTCCTTTTGAATGGCGATACAGTATAGACTTATTAAGAGAAAACTACAAAATGGCGGCGCCTGGCCAAAATGTTTTTTCGTAAACTTTTTATCCTGTATTATCCCAATCACGTGAGTACGGTAACATTAAAGTTGACAATCGTGTCGTGTACATCTATTTTTCTCGTGTACAATCTTATGTCGAAAAACCGCAAAAGAGCGAAAAGTCGAACCGTGAAGTAGCGAAGGACTACTGTACATACCTTTATAGGTCCAGTTATTCACAATATATTTTGTTAACAGAGATGGTATTGACTCTGACAAAGTTTTAAATACAGATCTTGTGAGATTTATAAGTGTTGTGTTTGTCTAAAAGTTACACCAAATTATAATATTTAAAAAGAGTTTGATTTTAAAGGTTAATTAACTGTGGCAGCCATCTTGAATCAAGTTGCTCTGCTGTAAGCCTGTATCCAGTGACCATCAGTTCCTATTCAGCAGTTTATGGGATATTCTGCTAACAGACACAGGATAACAAAAGGCTTTACAAAGTTTGTGTCTAAAAGAAACATGCACATAGATGTGGAGATATTCTGAAAGTAACACTTCCAATTCTTATTTTATAGAAACAAATCAATAAGTCACATGCTGCCCTGTCTTGTACCGAGCACAGTTGAAACTTCCTCATTGGTTCAATGTGTCAACAAAAGATGTCAATTTGATTGGCCGGTACTGAGGGCAGACGGCTATTGATTGGGTGGTCATTAGGAGAGCGCGACCAGCTGGGAGTATCAGGGCTGACACAGTTAACACTGCGCTCCGCCTTGTCGACCGCTCGTTAATGAACGACCATGGGCCGAGCGGGACACGGCCATTGACCCGCAGGCTTGCTGCAATCCCTTCCTGCCAGGCTGGAGTGTGAGTAAAGGCCTGCAACGTGTGGTGCTATCGATCCCAGGGTGACATCCTGGGCAAACCATATCGAAGTTTCGAATGAGAGAAGAAAAGCGATTTGTAGCTGAGAGCAGGGATTAGGCTGTGGAAGTTGTCTGCCGAAATGAGAGAAAACATAAAACCCACACAAATAAAGCGATGCTCCTCGAGTTACACTTTGATTCACACCTTCCAAATGATTCAGTTTAATGGGGCCTAAATATTTTTAAAGCAGGGGTTCTCAAATTTTTTGCATCCCTATATATATATATATATAATAGATAATAATAGATATTGACCTTATTTATCCAGGAGACATGAAACATCCCCTGGATTCGGACATAGATAATCATGTTGAAATAAAGCCCAAAACTAATTTGGCTTTTTCTTTTTTAGTTGCTATAACCAAGATTTAAAACTTAAAAATTAAATATTTTAGTCACTTTAATTTTTGACACGTTATCTGCAGTCACTGTCAGATCAGTCTCAGATTTAAAAAATCCTGCATGGATTATTTACATCTTGTAAATAAATGTAGCTTGCTTGAAATAGTTATATCAAAACAGTTTAAAAATAATGATGAACTGGTTGGAAAATGGTCCAGTATGCCAAATTTTAAAATTTGCTCCCATTTGTTAGGTTTTTATTTTTCTCATAGGGTGGTACAAATGTGAGTAAGTAAACTTGGACAGCATCATCTAAACCCAGTGGTTCCCAACCGTGGTCCTTGAGGAACACCATCCTGCATCTTTTAGTTTGTTTCCCTGCTCCAACACACATAATTCAGTTATTTAATTACTACCTCATGTTCTCTAGAAGCCTGTTAATCACCCATTAATTAAAATCAGGTGTGTCGGAGCAGAGAAACAACCAAAACATGCAGGATGGTGTTCCTCAAGGACCAGTGTTGGGAACCCCTGAATTTTTTAAGTGTCAGTAAATATTTGTAAAGGTGCTCACATTAAAGTTTTACAACAAGCATCATGTAGTATTCAAACCGAGTAAATAAAGTCACGCAGCATTGACTGAACGCTTCATGTGCGCAAAGCTGCTCACATGGGTACATTTTTACAAGCGGTTCTAGGTTTTATTATTTTTTTCTCCAAGTGTATTCCATTTTTATTAAAAAACAAAAAATGAATGAAGCAGCATTGTATCCATTCTCTACATGTGCTGCCATTTTTAAGGTATTTGACCGTTTGGCCAGTAAAACGTCTTCATAGTGAGAGTTGGCAGAGAAACAGGTCGACAAAAGCAGATTGGTTTAGCACTGCGGTGCCTTCAGGGACTCCTGCACATAAATCTGTGAGAAACGGTGTGTGTGTTTGTGGGGAAAATAAATCTAGTGTTGGAAGCTTCTGGTTTATGACAACTATCCATTCACTGAAATATCATTAGCTGTGCTTATCAGATTAGTTAGAGAAAGGGATTAACACGGCTGTGAAATACACACAGTCTGAGCTAATTCTACTTTTGTTTGCAGAAGTGTATTAAAAAACAACAACAAATCGGATTCATTCTGATGGCTTTAAAGAAAAAGCAAAGTTATTTTGAGTGAAATCTGGTGAGAGATCACAAAGTGAGCTGTCAGAGCTGAGGAAATATTTCACGAAGCTGGGGAAGCGAGGGACAAAAACGACAAATAACCACACAATGAAGCCAGCCTGCACTGTGTGTGTGTGTGTGAGTGTCAGTTTAAGTGTGTGAAGAAGAGAAGCGGCAGGCTGTGATCAGAAAGTGAATGAGCCATTTCACCGGCTGCACTTCGCCTGTTTTTCTCGCTCTCTCAGAAGGGAAGCTGGAGCCGAGGACGGCGGTGGAAATGAGCTCGGTCGTGCGGAGAGTGTGGCGACCTCGTGGCTAACCCTGCACTGGTTGCGCCGCTCTCCCCACTAAATGATTTCTACTGTATCCTGCCCAGGGATAGGAGGAGGAGTAGGAGGAGTAGGAGGCCCAAAGTCAGACAGAAACCCTCCAACCCTTTAAGTTTGTTCTCATCAACCTCTCTGGATGACTTAAGAAGCAGGAAAAAAAGCGTATAAATAGATTTTTGACTGCTTATCTATGAGAGCATCCATAATCTTTTATTCATAAAAAACCCAATTTATTGCATGACACAAATGTAATTTTAGTGTTCTGGCTAAATCCAAGAGCCTGAGTGTCAAACTCGTAAAAAAATCGCATCTTTATTCTGGCTTATTTTCTATTGGTCTTGATCAATAGTTCTTCAAACTTCCTTAGGGTCTTTCAAAGTTGATTTTTTTGGACTATGCAGATTTTTTTAAAATTTTTTATAATATTCTTTCCAATCCTTGTATCTAACTATGACATCATGTTTTATTTCAGATGTAAAGAATATCTACAGCAGATGAAGAGGATCAACGTTGCGTCGTAAAGACCCGACACAGGATTTGAGACGTGCATCGACCATGCAGAAGTTGCTGTTTTGGAGCTAAAATATTGTTTTCTTTTTGCCATACTATACTATCTTTGGTGGTATTTCGCGCCATTTTAAAACAAATTCGGTTATTCTTTTGGTAAGTTGCCATAGGTTGACAAAATGCTGGTCAATCCCAGAGTTTGAGTCTATTTGTCCCCATTGCGGACCAAAATGGGGAATTGGAAATACACACAGTCTGACTGTGCAAGTTGTGTGCAAGATTACTTGCAAAATAAGTGAGGTACCGACTTCCATTTTCATGTGTGGCTAAATCTAGATTTAATGTTTAAGAAGGTTTACCATTTATATTTTTCTACAAAGTATAAAACTGGTATCACTCCATCCAGGAAATAGACAATACTGTAGTTCTCCTGTAACTGATGGATTTGTTCATCAGAACGGCACTTATGGTCATCAAATCCACAGTCGGACTGCTCAAACACACGACAACGTCATATTTATGTGTTGCACACAAATTTAGTACAAATCTGCACAATGAAAGATAACACAAATAAACATACCTCGCTGGCTGCACACAACCAACGAGGGAATGAGTCAGCTGGAACAAAAGCACATCTTTAAAAGAAAATGGCCAATGTAACGTTTTAAACCTTTAGGGAGAGCATAGAACTTTTCCTACTGCACATGCATTCTTGGAGGAGGGTTGTTTGTGGCTCCTCGGATTCAAGAAGTCCTTTGGATGAAGGACGAAACGCCTCAACAACAAAAGAAACCGTCCAGATGACCTGACTGAATTTTGTTGGATTTTTTTTACCTGGATTATTGAGCATGAACTTTGAGGTTTTGAACCACTTTGGCTACGGCTGCCTCAGAGGAGTCGATGGGGGAGAGGGTGGACTCCAAAAACCATCTTATCACCAGTAAACTGTTTGGTACACTACAAAGTCTGTCCGTCCGTCTGTCCATTCGTCCGTCCGTCCGTCCGTCCATTCGTCCGTCCGTCCGTCCGTCCATCCATCCATCATCTTTACCCGCTTCTTCCAATTTGGGTCACGGGGGTTGCTGGTGCCCATGTCCAGCAATCACTGTGCGAGGGGCGGGGTACACCCTGGACGGGTCGCAAGTCCATCACAGGGACACATAGAGACAAACAAGACAAACAAGCATTCTCTCTCACTCACACCTAGGGACAATTTAGAGTTACCAATCAGTCTAACATGTATGTTTTTGGTCTGTGGGAGGAAACTGGAGCACCCGGAGAAAACCCACGCATGCACGGAGAGAACATGCAAACTCCACCCAGAAAGGCCCCTGGACCGGGGTTTGAACCAAGGACACTACAAAGTCCATGCTCAATAATCCAGGTATAAAATCCAACATTTTTCAGTCAGGTCATCTGGACAGTTTCTTTTTTTGTGCTGTAACGTTTCGCCTTCGATCCGGAAAGTTTCATCAGTCAAGGAAACACACAGCACACAGTGTTTGGTACACTGTGTGGATTGCTGCTTGCGGGATTCGGTTTGTTGTCGCTCCTTGGATTGAAGAAGTCCTTTGGATGAAGGACAAAACGTCTCAACAACAAAAGAAACCATCCTGGTGACCTGACTGAACTTTGTTGGATTTTCTACCTGGATTATTGAGCATGTCCTTTGATCTTCCTTTTGATTATGTTCTAAAAGTTTCATTCAAATCCATTCAATGGTTCATAAGATATTTTGCTAACAAACAACAGAATTAACTTCAAATAGGTCGTGTCAATTGGTTAGCACTCAGAGTACGTGTTGGGGCTCAGTATCTTTAAAACTGTCAGGGTTTTAACCATTTTTGCCTCAACTAAGGAGGATTAGTTGTGGCAGCCATGTTGGATTGGAATTGCAGATAAAGATCGTGTCGTTTAAAAATATGTGATTGTTTGTGCTTTCTAAATGTTGTCGACAGGGGAGAGGGCGGGCCCCGGAAACCATCTTATCACCAGTACTGTGATCCACTATGAGTGTGCTGCTTGTGGGACTCAGTTTGTTTGTGGCTCCTCGGATTGAAGAAGTCCTTTGGATGAAGGATGAACTGTCTCAACAAAAAAAGAAAGAAATCATCCAGATGACCTGACTGAACTTTGTTGATTCAGTTTTATACAGATGTGTTTCATGGTGATAAAGACATAAAATTATCTTAATTGTTTTTTTGTTTTTTTTTAGTATTTTCTCTAACACAATGGAGCGTCAGGGGAAAGCCAAGAAAACAAAACAAAATAAAAACAGCATTTTAAAGATGAAATGTGGTTTATTTTTTACTACTTGTTTGAAGTTTTACTAAAACAATGTTTTGACATTTAAAACACTGGGATAATAATTTAAAAAGTAAACGTCAGCGAGTTTTATTGTCTTTGGATTATGTTTTTTTTTTTTTAACTGAATAATGATTCAACTTTAAAACTGTTCAGCATTTTGGCAATGGACTTTGGAAGGCTGACAAATGACGCAAGCATTCTGTGTTATCCAAATAAAACATTCATTTTCTGTTGTGTTTAATCCGACTGTTTGATATGACTCAGATCTTAGCGAGGAGCCGACGTCTACTTCTTGAGTTTCTTGAGCAGTTCACAGAAGTGCGCCTTACTTCTGTGAAAACAGCGAATGGTTACAGAAAATATCGGTGAATATTTCTCTGCATTGCGCCAAACATTTACAAGATCTGAAAAAGGGCAGCGACTAAACGATCCAACTGCACTACCTGGTTTTATACATCCGTGAATTTGCTCAAATATTTCTTATAAAGTTTTGCATGGTTTCACCTGATATATTAAATTTTGCACCCTTTTTTCTTTTGGGAACATTTCAGCTATGACCACACCAAACTGTAGCTCAATATTTGTAAAATACACAACTGTGGCCATTTTTGCATTTTATAAGGCTAGTTGGCTTTGGCAGCCATATTGGATTCTGGTGACTCCAAACATTGACCAGTTGTTTATATACAACCAATGTTCATGTACTGAAAGTTTCATTAAAATCCATTTAGTAGTTCAGGTGATATTTTGCTAACAGACAGAGACAAAAACATTATTGCTTCTCTTTTGCCTTTCGATGGTAGACAACAGGTTGGTGATGTCACCGATTTTGGGAACCAAAATGGCATCAGAAAGCAAAGAAGATTATTTTCTTCCTTAAAAAAAAACAATAAAAACACGAAGAAATGGTTGGGAAAAAAACAAACAAAAAAACCCACAAAGCAGAGTACCCATAGCTGTACCACTTTACAATAAGGCTCCCCTTATAGATGGCTAATAAATAGTTTATAGATTTGTTATTAATTCCTCTATAAATACTTTATAAATCATTAATAACTGCTTATTATGCATTAATTAAGGGTGACAGAGACAAAATTGACCAGTTTTTGCAAATCTGTTCACCAGTATATTTCATCTATTTTTGCTATATTAAACATTTCACACTAATCTAAAAAAAAGTTAAATCTGGTCCTCTGGACATTCAAAAAACAAAACAAAACCAAAAATAATGTAGAAACGTTTTGTCTTTCATCCGAAAGACTTCCTCAGTCTGAGGAGCTGTTTTCAGCTCAGTCTCTTAAATAGCACCTTCTCAGAGTGGATCATCCAGCTTTGCTGCTGACAACCAAAACCAGCTGCTCACATGGTCAAGAAGGACCATCAGCCTAACAATGGATCATTAGCACACTGATGGCTGTTTACTATTCACAGAGGGCTGAGTGATGCTAGCAATAACAACATTGTAAGAGGGGGGCAGTTGAACCCGGAGGCCTCCACCCCTGTTTAACGATGGAAGATTTCTTTTCACAAAGATGGCCTCCTTTACTCCTCTCTCAAACCACCGTTCCTCTCTGTCCAGGATGTGAACATCTTCATCCCTGAAAGAGTGACCGCTGGCCTGGAGATGAGTGTAGACCGCAGAGTCCTGGCCTGATGATGTTGATCTTCTGTGCTGGGCCATCCTTTTGGCCAGTGGCTGTTTAGTTTCCCCGATGTAAGACTGATCACAGCCCTCCTGACACTGAACAGCATACACAATATTACTCTGTTTGTGCCGGGGGACTGGATCTTTGGGATGAACCAGTCTTTGCCGTAATGTATTTTGGGGTTTAAAAGCCACTGGGACGTTGTGTTTAGAAAATAAACGTCTCAGTTTCTCTGATACTCCCTCAACATACAGAATGACCACTGGTCTGGATTCCTCCTTTTCACTTGATGGCTGACTGGAGTCCTGTTTGGGTTTCTTCTCTGCTTTTAGGAAGGCCCATTTAGGATATCCACATTGCTCTAGAGCCTGTCTTGTGTGGGATTTCTCCTTCTGCCTGGCTCCTGAGTTAGTGGGGACGCTGTCTGCTCTGTGGTACAGAATCCTGATGACTCCTAACTTGTGCTCCAAAGGGTGATGAACTGCAGTTTGACTCCCATCCATCATTCGGCTGATGGTCCTTCTTGACCATGTGAGCAGCTGGTTTGGGTTGTCAGCAGCAAAACTGGTTGATCCACTCTGAGAAGGTGTTATTTATAAGACTGAGCTGAATACAGCACCTCAGACTGAGGAAGTCTTTCGGATGAAAGACAAAACGTTTCTACATTTTTTTTTTGTTTTGCTTTGTTTTGTTTTGTTTTTTTAATGTCCAGAGGACCAGATTTAACTTTTTTTTTAGATTTTTCTACCTGGATTATTGAGCATGCATCATAATATTTCACACTACATCACTACCTTCTAAGCACAATAAGCATTTGTAAACCCATGTTTTTTTAGGATATGATATTAGTTGTACTAATAGTTATTAGTATTAGTTAATAGTATATTAGTTGTTGAATATTTGTACTACAGTGATAAAGTACAATATTATATGCTAAAGAAATAGGTTTACAAATGCTTATTGTACTTACAAGGTAGTAACAATGTGAAATATTTAATATAACAACTCTAGATGAAATATATTGGTGAACAAATTTGACCGACTATTTGGCAAAAAACTGGTCAGTTTTGTCTCTGTCACCCTTAAATAATGCATAATAAGCAGTTATTAATGATTTATAAAGTTTTTAGAGAAATTCAAAACATATCTATGAACTATTTGTTAGCCATTTATAAGGGGAGCCTTATAACTAAATAGGTGCAACTATACAACTTTATATCTATAGGTAGCAACCTATATAACTTATAGATACGGTAGTCCCTCGATACTTCACAGTTCAACTTCTGCAAACTCGCTCTTCCACGGGTTTTCAACACAAGATTGTACACGACACATGATTGTCAACTTTAATATTATGTGATTTGGATGGTATGGAATAAAAGTTAATGGGAGTGGGACAAAAAACAGACAAACAAAAAAACTTCGGACAGGCTCCGTCATTTTGTATTGTTATTTTTCTTTTTTCAATAAGCATACTGTAATGCAAGTCAAAAGAACTACACTACCCAGAAGCCAATAGTGCTTCCGGCCACTGCTTTCTGCCGAAATTCAAAGAGCAGCATTGGAAGGAGCAAGCACTAGCGGAGAAACCGATGTTGTAAAAATAGTTTTGCAACTCAAAGTTTGAAGTAATGATCATATTAAACTCATAGAACTGGCATGAAAGTCGCAAATAATCCTGAAGTTGAACTCATCCTTCAAGTTGTAGTATCTTCACTGGTGAGTACCCATATAAAATTTTGCAATACAGTAGTCCTTCGTTTATCACGGGGATCTGTACCCTGAAGCCCCGTGATAAGTGAACAACCACAAAGTAGGAATAGTAGTATAAGTAGTAAGCAGTAGTTTATTTTAGTATATATACATATATATATATATATATATATATGTATATATATGTAATCACTCTAAAGGAGCACAGCGTGTCATGATTTCAGCTCTTTGCTTACTGCTGCACTCTGCCATCTGCCAGTGCTGTGGCCACGCCCACTTCTCCACTGCAGAGTGGAGATCAGCTGATCAGCTGCAGGAGAAAGTTTCTCCCACTGCTCTGGGCTGCACACAGGTGCAGCAGGTGCTAAATAATTTAAAATAATTTATTTTAAATAAAAATTCCATGCCGATCGTGCAACTCATCCATCAATCAGCCAATTGTGTGTCATGTCTAATATTACTTTGAAAAAGCACGATAGAACGAGTCCATGAAAAACGAACCGCGAAGTAGCGAGGTACTACTGTACTCTACAGTACATATACGTATGTTGTTAAAATTACATAGGTTTAAGTGTTTAGAACATTAAAATACAGCATATTTTACAGCAAATACTAAAATAAATATAACATCCCTACTTTGCAGTTTCTCACCTATCGTGGTGGTGTCTGGAACGTAGCCCCTGCGATAATCAAGGGACTACTTTATATACGTTCCCTCCCTAGATAGTACATTTTGCAGCAGTTTTCTAGATCTTTGGGGGTTTTGGCTCTAACCAACAAGAACTCAAATGATAAAAATCCACAGTGTGAATGGAGTCCTGCAGAAAGACAGGAGGGAAAATGGGAAAGAGATGAGTAAACGAAGAGAAAGAGATGGAAAAATGTGGGGAGACAAAGAGTGGGGAGACGATCATGTGCACCTGCAGAAAGAGAAGCTCTGCTCGGAGGTAACCCCCTCCTCACAGGGGAGCCAGCTGGGCCGACTGCATGTGAAACGAAGGCTTTGATGGTTGCAGGTAGCAGCTTTTCTTATGCCCTGCTCACAGTCCCCCTCCATCTCCTCCTCCCGGTTCCTCTCAGCAGAGCAACAGCTCGAACCACAGCGGCCCTTCAGCAGGCACAGGTGGTATTGCTCACTCCAATTTAGCTCAATCCGCCAACTTGAAATAGCGCTGCTGTCACAGGCAATCTGCAGCGTGAGATGGACCGCTGACTCCAGCCGTGGAGCAGGACTGCAAGGGAGCGAGCTGCATTAGCAGAGGGAGCAGAGAGAGCGGGAGGAGGAGGGATTCATCCTCCCCTGCTGAGCTTCTTCCATCCAGCAGCAGCAGCACATGTTCTCTGGAAGCTCGGTGCACGCAGAAGTCAGAGACAGCGGCCGTTAACTCAGCTCAGGATGGGACCAACAGCCATATGGTGCGGGGGTCCAATCTGTCAGGGTTCGTCCTGCTGTCCCCCAAAGGGGAAAAGGTGCTGCTGACACACAGTACACAGGAATGATGCAAACTTTTTGAAAACAAGCAGTGACATTTAGTGCTAATACTCCTGGAAGTGGACTTCAAATGGACAAATCTAATTCTTACAGCACCAATAACAGAACGTGAAGGGTCCCAGAGCGGCTACTGCCCAGAAATCCAACAAAACTTTGTAATAATTCAGGCTAGTAAACCAAGAGTTAAAAAAAAGCTGCTGCTAGCAAATCATCCTAATGAGGCAGACATAAGCAGACTAAAAAGTAAGCCTCAGACAAACAGTTGCTGTGTGGAAACTATATGTCATATCCAACAGATTCTTGAACCGTGAGCAGTAGAAAACTTTATTAGTAAATAGGCTCAATCATCCAGGTAGACAACAACTAAAATGTTAAATCATGTCATCTGGACCAGTTTCTTTAAGTGAGAAATGTTTTGTCCCCCATCTGGAGGACTTCATCAGTCTGCGTCACTGCTGTGTTTTAAGCCAAATTCTTGTTGGAATCTCAGAAGTAGGCTTTTAACACATGCAAAACAATCAATCATCAACAGGAGGTTGGCTTGAAACACAGCAGTGAAGGCTACCTAGATCTGATTGGCAGGCCGCAGACTGATGAAGTCCTCCGGATGGGGGACAAAATGTTTCTCACTTAAAAAAGTTAATAAATAGACTGTACTTATATAGTGTCTTTCTATCTAATCAAGATACTCAAAGTGCTTTACAACACAATCTGTGTCCTGTGACACCTGAATGACAACCTCTGATGGGGCAACAACACCACCAGTCTGATCAAGAAAGCTCACCAGAAACAATACTTCCTCAGATGGCTGAGATGAGCTGGTTGGGAAGCTCAGTCCTCATCTCCTTCTACAGGTGTGCAGTGGAGAGCATCCTGTGCTCCAGCATCAACGTGTGGCATGGAGGCTGCACAGCTGCAGAAAGAAAAGCTTTGCAGAGAGTGGTGAAGGCTGTGTTAGTTATTTATCTAGACTGGCCCTGGGGTTTTTGATCTGCTCAGAGACAGGATTATAATGAAATTATGACCCGGTTCTGACTGGGTTAAGATGGTCCAGTTTAACCCAGTCAGAACCGGGTCATAATTTCATTATAATCCCGTCTCTGAGCAGATCAAACCCCCCCAGGACTAGTCTAGATAAATATCTAACAACTGCACAGAAGACTGTTGGAGTCAGCCTTCCCACCATCACAGACATCTACACCTCCAGATGCAGGAAGAGAGCCACCTGCATCATGAAGGACCCCACTCACCCAGCACACACACTTTTTGTCCCGCTCCCCTCAGGAAGGAGGTTAAGGAGCATTAAGTGTAGAACCACTAGACTGAGGAACAGCTTCTACCCTGAGGCTGTTAGACTCATGAATCTCTAACCAGAATAATCACTGTGAAAAATCACGTCATGTTGCTGCTGATCTGTTTCATGTTGCTGCTGATCTGTTTCAGTTCCATGTTGCTGCTGATCAGTTCCATGTTGCTGCTGATCTGTTTCATGTTGCTGTGTTCATTCGTGCTCATCTGCTCACACGGACTCATGTTTGTGCTGCTGTTCGACATGATGTTTTTATGCTACTAGTGCTTAGTGTGTTTTTAGTTGAAGTTTTTCTTAGTTCATATCTTAGATGTTATTACTGTTTTTCTTTTACGTTTCATTGTTGGATGTAACTGGAACCCTGTGTACATGATTTCGTTCCACCACATGTACCACATGGGGTGCGGATGACAAATAAAGAACCTTGAATCCGGGAATCCATACTATTACATCTCTACAAAGATAATCTGAATCTGTAGAGACTACTCAGAGCTTTATCACATTCATACACCGATGGGACACACATCAGAGGTAATGAGGGGTTCAGTGTCTTGCTCAATGACAATTGAACATGTGACTGCTGGTGGAATCGAACCCCCAACTCTCCCAGTGGAGGACAACTGCTCTAACCACTCAGCCACAGCTGCCCCATATTAGTCTCCCATATGAAATTCTCATGCACTGTTTTCTTATAGAAAATATGACAAGTTCAAAAGACCCCTCAAAACATTTTAAGCTAAAATATAGCTGAAGCTTGGCTGTGCAACCTGTATTCTGGAGGGACTTTTGAAGAAAACCAAAACAAACAAACTATAAAAGTCCTCTGCAATGAGAAATAATGGGTGCAAAAAGGTAAAAATAACTACAATTAGACGAATAACTTATAAGAAGAGTTGTGAAAGTACAAAGTTCACAAAGGACGTATAGGCACTTCCACTGTTAGTGCAACTGTCAGCTGAACATTTGGATAAATCAGTCAGAAAATTTACACCGTGATAGCGTAAAAACTGAAAAAAGATGTCAAAATGCTAGTTCAAGCATGAAAAGCTAAACGTTTTGTGCCCAGTTTAAACTAAGAATCTTATTTGTCCTGTGAAGTATGCTTGAGCTGTAAAGCGAATTAGGTTTTCTCATCCATTTTTCCCCAAAACACCCTCAATTTCCTGTTTTTTAATTTGGTTTCACAGTTTTTGTTCGTTGATTTTGTCAGCGATGTACGACCACAAGTCATAGCTCACTATTCCCAACTGAGACGTAACAAAAACGTTGGTCAAATATTTTAAACAGAAAAATGATGGAGGTGCTTCAATGCTTATATACTGACACCCCTAAAAAAACTAAAAACTAAAAAATGACCTGAAACTAGAAAATTAATAATATATAGGTGGCGTAAAGGAAATCAAAACATTTAAAACAACAGCTTCCCCTATTGTGGCCAAGGTTATAATATAAAAGATCATAATAGCTATTTTATAGTTTATTTGAACTTGCATATAAATTCTTAAAAGTTGGAGAGTAAGAGGAGGAATACGTTAGAGTTTCCAGCCTGGATTGTTAATTTTACTTTTATTTCACATTAAAAACAACAAAATGTGCTTTAAAATTGAGTCAAACAAAAGTTAAAATGCAACAACAATAAGCAATGAAACAACAGAAATTAAAAGAACACCGTGGGTTTCTTCCTTGAGTAAAGAAAGCAACAAAACGAGTCTTGCGCATAAATTTAAACGACTCAGCGGTCTGTATAACTACAGAATATTTTCACATTTTCATTGAATCTGGGAACGTCTGAGAGAAACTGGTTCGTAGAGGAAACCTGCCCAGGTTGAAGATGTGTTTATGTTTTTGGTCACAGTTAAAAAGCCAGGTTGCTGAACTCTGGACAAGTAATTTAAACGAACACGAAGAAGAAAGAGGCAATAAAACCATAAAGGACTTTTAGGTCTTTGATGGAGATTTACAAATACACCTTGACTATGAGTCTTAATGGTCTATTTGAGCCGGATCCAGCCGGAACAAGATCCCGGAACTCTCTCATTTTGACCGGGTGCATGCTGGCAACTGTTTGCTCGGATCCGGCAACTCAAATCTCCGCCCCTAAAAGTCCAAAGTCATCACACATTTTTATTTTGATTATTTATTAAAAATACAAAGAGAGGAGACGTTGCCCAGCCTGTGGAGTGGATATTACGACTGCAGCAGGCGCACCAGCTCGCGCACACGCTCCTGCCCAACAGAGACGTGGACGGCATGTCTCGCGAGGATGAAGTGTCTTCATCTATATGGCAAGCTAAGTGGCCCATTAATAGACAGACATGTGGTAAAAGTGGCTATTAATGGGCCACTTGGTTTGCCATACTTTATACGCACAATAGCATCTCCAGACAACTCTACAGAGTACGCACAACTGCCGATGTGAACTCACGCATACGTTTCAGACATAATAAATAAAAAGCTTAGCTACAGTAATAAAAAAAAATACGAGAGAAATGTTTGATGCGTGTTATTCACATTAATCACATACCAAAACAACGGCACTAATTTGTCAAAATAACAGCAATCAAAAAGTCAAAAAGACAGTTCAGTTTACTTTCATTAAATAAATGGATGGATGGATGGATTGTCCTTAGTTGGACAACGAGAAGGCAGTCATAATTGAGATTGGAGCAGCAGGACCAACAATGCACAGGAATGAATTTGGCGGAGAAGAGTTAGATTCAGAACCGTGAAGTGGGAGGGAGGGTTTATGACGCTTGGCATAATCGCAGCTGCTCTATTCACACAATCTGTTGTTGCTCTTCTCTAAAATAGTTATTGAATAGTGTTTACAAATGTAGGAAAACGTACATGTTTGACAACCCGTTAAAATAGGTCACACCAAAATGCAGGAAATAGCATCTACTTTTTTCAAAAATTTAAGGGGGAGGAGGACCTACAAGCTTTCTTCACTTCCCTGGCCCTCCCGCCCCTGCGCACCTCTCCTCTCCCCCTGCACACCCCCCCACCCGACAATTTGCGTTCCGGCATCGATCAGTTTACAAATTAAGCCCTGGTCTTACTTCATAGGTGTTACACTATTTGTATAGGGGAAAACATCCCCTTCACATCACACACACACACACACACGTATGCACGCGCGCGCGCGCACACACACGCACACACACACACACATTTACCATGAAATATTAGTTCACCCAGCGCTGTTTCTCTTTCTTAGTGAACAAATCCATCCATCCATCCATCCATTATCTTTACCCGTTTATTCCATTTTGGGTCACGGGGGTCACTGGTGCCCATGTCCAGCAATCACTGTGCGAGGGGCGGGGTACACCC
>NC_056520.1:21185977-21196113 GCF_014905685.2 Nematolebias whitei
CTGCTCGCTGAGAGGCAGCAGCTCTACCAGTTGCGCCACCGTGCTGCCCTAGTGAACAAATCCATTCCACTTTATTAATGGGAGAATACTCAAACCACTAAAAGTCCACTCTGGGTTTTCCAGAATACCTACCTCAACTCATCATACCACATGCAGTGCTTCCCCGAGGTTACTTGGCAGGGCGCTCATTTGAGTTTTTTTTTGTTGTTGTTGACGAGGCGGGGGTGAGGAGGCGGAGACATATCTGTGTTGTGAGCTAGTTTAGCGCGAGGTTAGTGCTTTCAGTTGTTGACTTGGGTGTGGGGGTTCAAGATGCGTAAGAGAAGCAGAGCACTACGTTTGTAGCATCTTAGCTAGCACGTCTGTATTGTGCCCCGCTAGCTTAGCGCTTCAGTGGTTGACGGGGTGGTGTGTGTGTGGGCACGGGGGGGGGGGGGGGGTGCTGTTGGTCAGGCTACTCTAAAATAGTCATTGAATCAAGTGTTTACCTATGTACACCAGAATGCAGAAAATGGCATCTACTTTATCATAGTTTTATGGGAGAGGCCCCAAAGACCCCCTGCCTCCCAGCAGTGTGTCCCACCACATTAAAAATACTTCTAGCACCAAAATCTTTGTCATTCTGTTTTCAGTAGTTCTTTTTGTTCAGTTTTACCCATCAAAACTACTCGGTTAAATTTAGTAAAAGGTTAAAAGACACAGACTTGCAACATTAATCTCAAATTAAAACAAGTACCTTTACAAAAAGCTTTTATTTTACTAGAAACATGGCATATTCATGAGTTTTTATTACGTTTGGAAATATCCGTTGAAATCACTTTAATCAGATGCAAAATAAAAAATGATGCTGAAGGGTTCTTGACCAGGAATCTCTATGTGACAACTCAAGAGAAAACAAGATGAGTGTTCCTCGCCCCAAGGTGCCTCAGGTCTAAATCAGTTTTCTTGCCTTTGACAAAAGCTAACAAGTTTAGCGTCTTAGGTTCAGTAATTAACACTGCATCTTGTTTTATTCCCTACAAAAGAAAAAGTGCCAGAGGTTGTGTACAGGACTCTTCATTTTCTTGGAGCAACAACTCTGAAGTTTATTCTGGTTTCTAAGAAATTAGTCACTACCGTTGGAAACTTAAAAACTGTTCCTGTACTTAGTAGTGTTTCACTATACATACAGGCAGCAGAAATATATTGCCTAAACTCTCCTTGATATTATTATTATATTCACTTTTTTTTCTTGTGCTTTCTGCAGACTTACCTATTGATTCAATTACACTCAAATCAACAAAGTTACCTCGTCAGCTTTAGGCGCTGGAACCAGTTAGTTTGAAGAATGTGAGTAAAAAAGTTAAGCTGGTGTTTCTGCCAAATTGTTACTTTCTCGATAAGAAGCATATTATTTGCTGTTGTATAATCAACAATTATCATACCATTGGCATTTTATCATTCATTCTCATTCAAACCTTTATTCATACAGGTTAATCCCATTGAGCTTCGGGGACTCATTTACAAGAGACATGAATTTTAACAGAGTGATGACAATAGTGGACAACAGCGACAACAATAGACAATCATAAAGGATGCGTTAACTAGTAAACTGCTAGCGTCATTGGTGCCTTCAGTCTTGTAATCAGTCTGCCTGTTTAAAAGGTTAAAGGTAGTCACGGGGCACACGGAGCACAGAAAGCTGACAGAGTGTCTCATGAGCTTATGATTGAGCAGCTGAAGATGAAGGCTATAAGATCATCTCCAAACAGATTGATGTTCCTCTGGCTACAGCTGCACTGATTATTTAGAGGTCCACACGACTGGAGACAACGTCCACCTATAGTAAGAATGTATAGTATAGTATAGTATAGTATAGTATAGTATAGTATAGTATAGTATAGTATAGTATATATAGTAATGTATAGTAATATATGTAATGTATAGTAAGATTGTATAGTAAGAATGGTATCCAACACACACATGGGCAGCTGTGGATGAGTGGTTAGAGCAGTCGTCCTCCGATGCAAGTGTTGGGGGTTCGATTCCACCAGCAGTCATATGCTGAAGTGTTCCTGGGCAAGACACTGAACCCCTCATTGCCTCCGACGTGTGTCCCATCGGTGTATGAATGTGATAATGCACTGATTATTCTTTGTAGAGATCTAGTAGAGAGCTGTATGAATGGGTAAATGAGGGCACAGATTGTAGTGTAAAGTGCTTTCAGTATTTCGATAAGCTAGAAAGGCTTTATATACAGCAAGTACAGTCGATTTACCATGTACAAAACAATGTCCAAAAGATTATAGCTGAACTCCAACTTCAAGTTATGTCAGTGTCAGATTGTACCATTAGTCACTGCTTTAGCCAAAGTTGACTTAGATGACCGAGGAGGACACTAAATAATGAAGATTTGAGAGTGGGATTGTCCTAAATTATATTGAGAAGTGACAAATGTTCTGGGAAAGTGTCTTTTGGACAAATGAGAAAAAAACTGGTGCTTTTCAACAAAACGTCCAGCAGCTCCATGTTCACAGATCAAAAAAAATGAAGCCAAGAACCCTGTATACCTAAAGTGGAACATGGAGGACGCTCGGTTCTGTTCTGGGGTGGCTTTACTGCCTCTGGCAGGTGCCTTGAATTTGCGGTACAATAAAGTCTCAAGGCTATTGAGGCATTATGGACCTAAATGCAGTGGCAATTTTAGCCTCTTTTGTGGGTGCTCAAGCACTCCTAAATTTGAACTCATTAGCACCCCAGAAAAATTAAGAAACCATTATTAAGATTTTGTAAGGAAGCTTAGTTCTCAAACCTTATATTCACCAAAATATTGAATACATTTGCAATAAATATGGAATAAATGATGACGCTCTTAAACAGGACAGTAACATCTATGATTTATTTTCTACACGTCAGCAACTGACCAATCAGCGACCTCAATTTATCCCGAAGTAAATGCCCCTTATCTGCAAAAGCTCCACCCCCTTTTCCTCCGACATTATTGTCAGGGTTTTGCATTACGAACACTTTGCGGTCAGATGTTTTTCGTGAATAAGCGTCAGAAAGAATGTCAAAGTTCATGCTCGATAATCCAGACAAAAAAATTTAACAAAGTTCAGTCAAGCTATCTGGACGTTTTCCTTTTTTTATTTTATTATTGAGACGTGTTGTCCCTCATCGAAAGGACGTAATCAATCCGAGGAGCCACAAACAAACCCAGTCCAACAAGCAGGACACTCCCAGAGTGGACTGAGTTTGTTTGTTGATCCTCGGAAGTCCTTTGGATATGCGACGAAACCTCTCAACAACAACAAAAAAAGGAAATCATCCAGATGACCTGACTTTGTTGGATCAGAAAGAATGGTTAAATGTTGTGAGTGGAGAACATGTAATTCAGACAGCGTTACCCTGAGTGTTTAGTGAATGTTAGAGTTTATTCAATTTTCACAACCTAAACGATGTCTGGAAAAATGTTAAAGATGGTCGCCCTGCGGCCGACCCCATGAGCAGCTGAATACAACAGTGGTAAACAGGAAGTACCACATGTTCATCTGTACGAAGGTAACTGCAAGTAAATCCTCCATTTTCTGTTATAATTACATTGTATGCTTAATGGCTAAGTTAAAGGTTAATGCTTAAAACTAGCTGTGCATTGTTTTGTGTGTTTTGTATCTAGATATATGTTGTAACTTCTGGTTGCATAAGCTTAGTCTTTGTTTGTTATGATTAGTTAACACTAAACTGATTTTGTACAGTGTTTATTAGGTTGTGTAATGTAAAGCAGAGCGCTACGTTTGTAGCATCTTAGATAGCGCATATGTATTGTTCGTCACTAGCTTAGTGCTACTTATTGTGCCGTGTTCTGTAAAATAGTTATTCAATGAAGTGTTTACTTAAGTACCGTATTTTTCGGACTATACTGTAGAAGGCACACCGGTTTATAAGGGGCAATATCAATGAACGGGTCTGTTTTCATACATAACGTGTATTAATCGAAACAAAACAGTCAGATAAGTCAAACTTTATTCAACTCATTCACAGTAACCACATAAAATCGGTTCAAGGTCAGTAAGCAAAACCAGAATTAATACATAAGGCACACCTGATTATAAGTCTCACTGTCAAATCTTGAGACAATTAAAGAATTTTGAGTGCACCTTAAAGTCTGAAAAATATGGTAGGTAAATGCAGATCTTTTAAAACCCGCTAAATACACCAGAATGCAGGAAATAGCATCTACTTTATTCAAAGTTTTATGGGAGAGGACCCCCAGACCCCCCACTACCAGTGTGTCCCCCACTTTACAATTGCTTCTGACGCCAATGGCCACTGGTATTGTTCAAGCCAAGGGCTATTGTCAACACTAGGGGGCTAAGCGCCCCTAAAGGACAGATTCTAGAATCGCCCCTGCCTATATGAGCTTTTTCTTTACACGTAAATGTACAAACAAATTTGTAGTTTAAATAAATATCTAATATAATATGAATAATCTAACTGATTAATGTTCACAGTTTAATAAGTCTGGCTACCATTAGCTTGTTGTTAAGGTCCTACACAAAATTAAAATAAGCTGCTGGGATGAGGCGTTCGAAGAGAAGATGTAAAACATTGATGTAAATAGTTGAAACATGTCAAATGCAAGGAGTTTTGGAAGTTTTAAAGGAATCAGGCAGTATACTTAACCTTCACCCTCATTTCTGAATTTTCAGACGTGACAACGGTAGTTTTTGACTTCTGGACCTGATACGAATGTGAACCTGCTGTGAAGACATGAATCCTGAAAATAAAGGAAGAAAAAAAAAGTATCAACTATAGTGTGCGCTGGTAGTTCTGATCGCAAAATCCTGAAAATAAAAAGCTTTTCAACACAGACAAGAGGTGAGGAAAAAGGATTTTTGCTTCAGAAGGGAATGAAACGCGATTTGTATTTTAAACAAAGGCATCGACGGCTCTTCCTTCTCTGTCTTCCTTGCTCGCTCATCCCTTTTTTCTTTGTTTTTCCACACTCAAGCGCGCGCACACACTTACACACCCATTCGTGGTAGAATTGTCTTAAGTGCAGGAGCTCTCTTCAGAGGTGCATTAACTGGTAATGCAGGCTTCTGAGGAACCCTGGGTGCCTGATATCACGAAAAGAAGACACATGGAGCACCCAGCAGTGTTGCACAGCTTACAAACAGCGAGAGATTCATACACACATACACACACACATAAAGCAAAAAACAAAACAAAAAAACCAGGAAGCACACGATTAGAATGAGCTCTGATAGACTGAAAGTGTTTCTTCTTCGACAGCGTGTTTTTAAAGCCTTGTTGTTTTCGCCCGCAGCTACAGCCAGCTCGGATGATGTTGAGTTCCTTACAGAGGGCGAATCAAGCTGCTGTGGCTGAATGCTAATGCAGACTACGAATATCTGAGAAAAAAAAAAGATGCAAGCTCACTCTTACGCGTATAGGGTTTAATGACGGCTTAAATCAGCTATTTTGTTGTCGAGCTGCGAAACGAAGGGATGCAAAGATAGTATACATGGTGGAAAGCAGGAACACTTAATTTTATGGTGTATATTTATACCTGAGCTTTAAAAAATAAAGTTGCACACTTTCTTCTTTTGTTGTTCCAGAGACTGTTTTAGGGGCTGAATTAATACCCGAGGCATGTCGTTTTATATTTTTTCCACGTTTTTAGCAGCGTTTGCCCAATTAAAACCGAACACCTCGACAAAGAAAAATGTGCAGAAAGAAAGTAAATCCAAAAACAAAAAAAAAACTATTGGCTGGCTCTGTAACAAGAGATGCTTGTAACTCATAAGTTTAGAACTAAACGTATTTAAGGCATATCGTTCCTTGAAGGAATTCATATTACCTTCAACTTTCCATACTAGAGTTTTACACAAAGATCATTTTAAGATGATTAAGATGCCCAATGTCTTGTAAACTTTTCTTTTGATCTTTGCTGACACCCTTTTGTCACAAATCATTCCTGAAACTTTTCTGTATCCACTCCATCCTTCCTAGACTCTCTTCTTCACCTCTTTACTACATTACCCATTTTCCTGGACAGTGGACCCCAAGTACTTAAAGTCCTGCACCTCTGTGACCTTTGCTCCTTGTAGCCTCACTGTTCCACCAGCCTCCCTCTCATTCACACACGTTCTCTGTCTTACTACGGCTGACTCATTCCTCTTCTTTCAAGTGCATACCTCCACCTCTCCAAGTTCTCTTTCACCTGTTCCCTGTTCTCATCGCAGATCACAATGTCATCTACAAACATCATAGTCCATGGGGATCCCTGACTGACCTCCTCTGTTAGTCGGTCCATCACCAGAACAAAGAAGAAGGGGCTCAGAGCTGATCCTTGATGCACTCCCACCTCCACCTTGAAGCTATCTGTCACTCCTACAACGCATCTCACCACTGTCCTGCTGTCCTCATACATGTCCTGTACCAGTCTAACATACTTCTCTGCCACTCCAGATTTCCTCATGCAACACCACACCTCCCTCGGCACCCTGTCATATGATTTTTCCACATTCATAAAGACACAAGTTCTTTTTGATCTTCTCTCTACTTCTCCATCAGCATCCTCAAAGCAAATATGGCATCTGTGGTGCTCTTTCTTGGCATGAAACCATACTGCTGCTCACAGATAGTCACCTCTCGTCTAAGTCTAGTTTCCACAACTCTCTCCCAGATCTTCATCGTGTGGCTCATCAACTTAATTCCCTTGTAATTGCTACAACTCTGTACATCACCCTTGTTCTTAAAAATGGGCACCAGCACACTTCTTCTCCATTCCTCAGGCATTTTCTCACCCTCATGTATGCCATTGAATGTTTGAGTCAAAAACCTCACTGCCATCTCTCCAAGACATTTCCAAACCTCCACTAGTGTGTCCTACTGCCTTCCTCTTCTTCATTCTTTTAAGAGCTTTCCGAACATCACCCTCACTAATCTTTCCCACTTCCTGGTCCACAGTTTCTATAATCTCTACTCTTCTTTCTCTTTCATTCTCTTCATTCATTAGCTCCTCAAAGTTCTCCTTCCATCTTCCTGACACACCCTCCTCACTTGTTAGAACATTACCATACCTATCTTTAATAAGCCTAACCTGCTGCACATCCTTTCCAGCCTGATCCCTCTGTCTTTTCAGTCAGTGCAAGTACTTCTCACACATTTTAGTGTCCATCCTCCCATACAACTCATCATATGCCTTCTGCTTTGCATTAACTACCTCCCACTTTGCTCTACAATGCATCTCCTCTCACTGTCATATTTCTTCTTGGCTAACCTCTTTTTGTGACGTGCTTCCTACACTTTATTACTCCACCACCAGGTTTCCTTATCATCCAGATGACACACCAAGTACCTTCCTACCTGTATCTCAAATTATTGTTGCTGTAGTCTTACCACCCAGAGCGTTTAACATCTCTCTGAATTTCTCACAACATTCTTCCTTGTTCAACTTCCACCATTTGGTCTTCTTCTTGGACTTCTACCTTCAAGCACATCACCCTATCTGACACTCTTTTCACCTCTCCTACATTCTTTGACAATTCCTCCTTCAAGGTTCAAGGTTCTTTATGTCATTCGCAACACATGTTGTACATGATGGAACGAAATTGTGTACTCAAAGTCCCAGCTTCAGGGTCACCCCTACTCTATTTCTCTTTCTATCCACACCATAGTAAAACCGTTCAAACCCTGCTCCAGTGCTGCGAGCCTTGCTGCCCTTCCACTTGGTCTCTTGGACACCTAAAAATCTATCTTCCTTCTCTGCATCATGTCAGCCAGCTCTCTACCTTTGCCTGTCATTGTCCCTACATTTAGAGTTACAACCCTCAGTTCTACATTCTTCACTTTCCTCTGCTCCCTCTGTCTCCTCACGCATTTCCCTCATCATGGTCTTCGCCTAACAGTAGTACAATTTCCATCAGCACCATGTTTGTCAGCAGCACAGGTGACAGTTGTTTTTAACCGATCAATCCAGTTTGGTTTTGCTTAAATGAACTCACGTTATGGTTTTGGCAAAAAGGTTTTACGTCGGATGTCTTTCCTGACACAACCCTCACCATTTACCCGAGCGTGGGACCGGCACAAGAGATACACTGGCTTGTGCTCCCTAGTGACTGGCTTACATATAATAATAATAATAAAATACTACTACTACTACTATTACAATTAATAATAATGATAATAATTCATACACTTTTCTGGCAGTATGTCTTTTCAAAGGTACATGCTGGGACTTTAATGTAATATATGTATGTCTGTTAGCAAAATATCTCATGAATCACTGGATAGATTTTAATGAAACTGATTATCATTGATTATCAATTGGAAGCAACCTAATTCAAGATGTCCACCAAGGCTAATTGACTTAGAAAACACAGAAATGACTATGACTCTGTCAGTTTTATAGACATTGAGCTAAAATTAGGAATGGTAGTAGATGAGAGTAATCCATAATACATACTTAGAACACAAACAGATTGCACAAGGCAATTGTTTATAAATGTGGTTTAGAAGGATACAGATACCATTCTGCAGCACGGTGGCGCAACTGGTAGAACTGCTGCCTCTCAGCGAGCAGGTCCCTGGTTCAAATCCCAGTCCAAGGGCCTTTCTGGGTGGACTTTGCATATTCTCTCCGTGCATGCATGGGTTTCCTCCGGGTACTCCGGTTTCCTCCCACAGAACAAAAACATGCATGTAAGACTGATGGTAACTCTAAATTGTCCCTAGGTGTGAGTGAGTGAATGATTGTTTGTCTCCTTTGTCTCTCTGTGTCCCTGTGATGGACTTGCGACCGGTCCAGGGTGTACCCCGCCCCACGGACTGTGATTGCTGGACATGGGCACCGGTGACCCCCGTGACCCTAAATGGAAGAAGTGGGTAAAAGATAATGGATGGATGGATGGACAGATACCATTCCATCAAGGGTGATTCAATTTATCGTTACATAACAGGT
The DNA here is from genome assembly GCF_014905685.2 of Nematolebias whitei. Lineage (NCBI taxonomy): Eukaryota > Metazoa > Chordata > Actinopteri > Cyprinodontiformes > Rivulidae > Nematolebias > Nematolebias whitei. Next base: position 21,194,925 of record NC_056520.1, read on the forward strand.
GGTACAAAATTGTTTGAATAGCAAAACTTTATTCTCAGCATTTACTTTCAGAAAGCAAAATCGCAAGCAAGTCAATCAAGTGTGCGATGAATTGTTGCCACAAAAAGTTCTCAATATGAAAACCCAGCTGCAGAATTTTCACTGGATTCATAGGAATCAGTCGGGTTCCTGCATTAGCATCCAGTTCGGTAAAGACCTCATGAGATGTTGCCTCTTACTACAGTTAAACACACCAGTTCCTACAGTAGACACACACACTCTGTCTTGAAAGACCCTAAGTGAGTTCAGTGACACTCATATTGTCCTTATCTGCCCAGAGCGCCTTCAGGGTCAATACTCTTTCATGTGAAAAGGGGGAAAAAACAGCAGACTGTGCCTTTAATTAAAGAAGTGGCTGGCCACTGAGTTGTCCATCAGAGGAGAGAAAGAGTGAAGCGAGTGAGAGTGCACTCTTTCATCCTTTGGCTTCAAACACTCTGCTGAAAATGGAGTTTTTAGCCGCCGCCGCGCTAACGTAGTGGACGGGCCTCGACGCGTGACGACTCGTACCCCGCGGCGTCAGCGGGGAGTCTGCTCAAAAAGCTCAGCCAGACAAAGATCGGAAAACACACACTTTGTACTCCTGCGCGCGCACACACATTAAAGAGGAGCGTGGAAGCTCCTGGAGCATAATGACTGCTTCTGAAAGAGACAGACAGCAAAAGAGCAGAACATCTCTCTGAAAACTGGACTCTTTCATGGAACAGCGCTTTATAGACCAATAATCCGGAGCTACAAAGTGTGCGCGAGCACAAGGGAAAGGATGAGGTTAACTTTGGAGAGCTCTGAGTCATCGTTCCACGCCGTCCGCCAAAAGCACACGTTTCACAGGAGGCTTGCCTTGAAAACAGAAACCCCGAGAACACCTACATGAACTCTCGTCTGTTCTGAGGTGACAAATGAAACGGCAGCAGAGCCGCTGAGTCGAAGATAAATGGCACAACCTCAATGTGGAGCAATTAAACCTCTCTCCAAGCTCACATTATTCACTTCCTCCTCCCGCTTCCTCCTCTCTCCAGGGGGTCCCAGCGTCACTTTGTTTGTTTTAATTATTTTTCCATATGCAAATGCAGCTTTTCTTCATAATTGCTGCATGAGCTCTCCTGTCTCTGTTAAGGAGTAGGGAAGTTTAGATGGGGGGGGGGGGGGG
>NC_056520.1:21196123-21205173 GCF_014905685.2 Nematolebias whitei
CTGTCTCTGTTAAGGAGTAGGGAAGTTTAGATGGGGGGGGGGGGGGGTGTTTACAGGTGACAGAGAAGGAGCAGTGGTTATTGATTCCCAAGGAGCCATCTTTAGAGAAGTCATCAGCCAGCAGCAGTAAGGTAATCAATTCTTCATGTACATTACGCCAGCACCTCCTCCTCCTCCCATGTATGAGCAGCATGAGAAGTGTTAATGCTACCTCGCGACATCAATCACACACTGAGAGACAGGCGGGGAGGTGGAAGGAAGCTGCAGCCAGTGGAGGGAGAGATCGTACAAGGAGAGGGAGAAAAGAGAGATGCTTCAGATATTTTTACTTCCAGTACAACCAGACTTTCATTTATCGCTCAACGGTGGAAGGCGGAGCTTGATGTTTTGTGCCTTGGTTTCTGTTGGTTTGTCTGTTAGCAAAATACCTCATGAACCAGTGGAACAATGCATATCCTTGGAGTATGCGTTGGCTCTCACAGATCTCACAGTGCATCTACAATGCTGGATCAGCATTCACACTGTAGTTTTCATGTTACATTAGCGTTTTGCTACTTTAGCTAGCCTTTGGCTTCTTTAGATTTTAGCTAGTCTTGCTATTTTAGCTAACCTTTTGTTACTTTTGGCTAATCTTTGGCTGCTTTCAGCTACATGCTTACCATTTAAAAGTTTTAGATAAACCTTTGCTGCTTCTAGCCTGGTTTTACTACTTTAGCTGTCAGCTAGCATTTAGCTAGGCTTTAGCTTCTTTAGGTTTTAGCTAGTCTTGCTATTTTAGCTAACTTTTTGTTACTTTTGGCTAATCTTTGGCTGCTTTCAGCTACATGCTTACTATTTAAAAGTTTTAGATGACCTTTTGCTGTGTAGTGAACTTAATCTGAGGTCAAAACTCTTGACCTTAAGAACCTTGTGGGACAGGAACTGTCATTTCATTGATTTGAATCCAGAAATACAGGTTCACCCATCCTGAGACTTTCTTTCTTGAAAATTCAAGTGGAAGAACACTCTCTGTTTTATTATCATTACTATTTTACAAATGTTGATAATCAAAGTGTCTTAGTTCAAACCATTTTAGATGTTGCAGTGAACTAATCAATTTTATTAACTGTGTAATGATTTTTAATTCTCATGCAAAGTTAGAATTCATGTTGAGGTCTGTTACAGATTTTTATGCATTTTCTGATTTCTGCCTTTGAATGAGCAAAGTGTGCGTTCCAGGGTCAGGAGTCGAAGCAGACATGCGTTGGAACAACTGTCCTGTTTATATCCTCTCAGACGTCAACAGGGGGGTTCTGGCACCTGTTTCTTAAACTCGCCAAAACAAAACTCTCTCTGTCTGTGAGAACATTTCTGATCTGTTCCATAACAATTCTTGCTACCTTCTAACCTTTTACGTCACAAAACACACCCCGTCTGGTCAGTTCTGGCCAATGGGGAGATTCCCGAATGAACCGGGAAAAGGGCTCTTTAAAATGTCGGTACTTCCTGGTCTATTCGGTTCTGTTGAAGTTCTGTTGAAGTTCTGCTGGAGTTCTGTTGGAGTTCTGTTGGAGTTCTGTTGGAGTTCTGTTGGATACACAGTTCTGTCAGTTCTGTGAGAGCTGTGAGAGTTCGGTTCTGTGGGAGTTGGGTCTCTGTTCAGTTCTGTGAGCCGGGAAGATCCTGACATGACAACAGAGCTCTTCCGAGTTTCATGGGATTATAACATCTTCACTGAGAGAGTCCGGCGGACAGAATCTCGCCGCTACTCCGGACGAGTAACAGCATCCTACGGAGACGCTGAAGGGTGCGTTAAATGGAATCTCGCCTGAGACATCTCCAGGTAAAAGAGTCGATTTCACCACCTAAGTGTACTGTAAGGAGAGGCTGAAGAAAGCCCGGAGAGTGCCGTTCTGTTCAACACTCCCTCAAACCCCATCTTTTACTCTTCTTTAAACTTCTTTCCCATCTTTAAACTCCTCTCTCAAGTAGAAACACTTCCAGATATTTAGAAATGTCTGTGTAAAGTGCTCATCCACCGCCGTGTGGGAAAAAGATCATAATTGTACAGTTTTCATAAATGTCTGTGGTGAAGCAACGGAAAAATCATGGCCGTATGATTTTTCCTGATTGATTGCTTATGTTGTTATTTTCATAATTTGCCAAATTAATGTAAATGTTTGATGTTAAACTTTGATTCTGTAAATAAATGACCGCATTCATTTTGATGGGTCAAACATAAATGACGTCTCACGTTTGCATTTCATTAAATTCAATGCACGTTTTATTCAGTTCAGAAAAATGAGGAATCCGTGTTAATTGATGAATATATCTGAGCATCTGTTCATCTACAGCTGCTTCTAGCTTGGTTTTACTACTTTAGCTGTCAGCTAGCATTTTGCTACTTTAGCTAGCCTTTAGCTTCTTTAGGTTTGAGCTAGTCTTGCTATTTTAGCTAACCTTTTGTTACTTTTGGCTAATCTTTGGCAGCTTTCAGCTACATGCTTACCTTTTTAAAGTTTTAGATAACCTTTTGCTGCTTGGTTTTACTACTGTAGCTGTCAGCTAGCATTTTGCTACTTTAGCTAACCTTTAGCTTCTTTAGGTTTTAGCTAATCTTGCTATTTTAGCTAGCCTTTTGTTACTTTTAGACAAACTTTTTTGCTTTTAGCTTAAGTTTTACTATTTTAGCTGTCAGCTAGCATTTTGATTATTTAGCTAGCCTTTGGCTTCTTTAGCTGTAGATAGTTTGCTATTTTAGCTAGCCTTTTGTCACATTTAGCTAATCTTTGGCTGCTTTCAGATACATGTTTACCATTTTAAAGTTTTACCTAACCTTTTGCTACTTCTAGCTTAAGTTTTACTACTTTAGCTGTCAGCTAGCATTCAAGGCTTTAGCTAGCCTTTGGCTTCTTTGGGTTTTAGCTAGTCTTGCTGCTTTAGCTAGCCTTTTGTTACTTTTGGATAATCTTAGGTTGCTTTCAGCTACATGTTTATCATTTTAAAACGTTTTACATAACCTTTTGATGCTTCTAGCTTAAGTTTTACTATTCAGTTGTCAGCTAGCAATTTAATGCTTTTAGCTTTAAGCTTGTGTTGTTTTTTAAGTATTAACAGTCCAGTCTAAGCAGCAAAAATCCTTCAGCATTCAACATTTAGACTGAATTTTAGGAGAAAATTAAATTCCCTACTTTTATTTGTGCTTTATTTTGCCTCTCTCATACAGTGTGATTATCCTTTAGTTTTATCTCTTATTGCTCTGCTAACGATATTCAGATTGTTATTGCTGTCAAACCTACTTGTATTGGAAATGTGTAAAATCCTGGTTGTCTGATCATTTTCTCCAGCTGAGTGAGGAGAAAATGGAGGTTCTTCATTATGTTCTGGTTATTTGGTCAATTTTAATTATAGAATAGAATTCAAAATCTTACTTCTAACCTACAAAGCACTCAACAACCTAGCTCCATCTTATAATACAGATCTTATTGATCCATATTTTCCTCACAAAGCACATCGCTCTCAGACTGCAGGCTTACTTGTAGTTCCTAGAGTTTCCAAGAGCAGAATGGGAGGAAGATCTTTCAATTTTCAGGCTCCTCTCTTGTGGAACCAACTTCCAGTTTCTGTCCGTGAGGCTGACACATTGTCCAGTTTCAAAACTGGGATTAAGTAACCTGTATAAATAAAGGTTGAATGAAAAAAAAAAAAACTTTAATGCAGACTTAACAAGTATATTGCAGCCAGCCACTAGGGGGCGCTCGTCCTTTGTGGCTTCAACATCCATGTTCTGGTTGTGTCTCTAGTTATACATCTCAGTGCAGCTGGAGAGCCGCCATCTTGGAGGACTCTTCGTCTTTTCTGTCTCTGAGGTGAAAACAGGAGGTGTGGGTGGTCAGTTAGTGAAGCCATCAGCTGCGGGAGGTTCCCGGTTATTGTTGTAGTCAGGTGGTGTCGGGGTGAGCCCACGCCGCCGGGTGAACATCAGCTGTTCTTCCCTTCTTTACCCTGCCTGACCTTCCTCTTAGTCTCCTCGTTTCATCCCTCCCTCCTTCAGAGGAGCTGCTGCTGGAGGAGGAAGGAGGAGGAGGAGAAGGAGAGGGCCTGTCAGGAGAGGAGTGAAATGTGTGCAGCTTAGGGAGGGGTCGATATGATGAGGCTTCAGTGTTGTCGAGATGGATTAGCTGAATGACTTTGAGGGGTTTGTTCTCTCGTCTTTGAGCGCACAGCCAGACCTCTCTTCCTCTTCCTCCTCTCTAAATCATCACATCTTCTTCTCAGTTTCTCTCTATCTTTGTTTTTTTTTTTTTTAACAGCACACCTCATTAAGGCGCTGCAACAGCTAACCCAACACACCAGCACCTGCCTCAAAACACGCGGCTACAACATAAAACTGACTGATTTGTTTTGCAACAAGAAGGTCATTGATGATTTCACATAGTGCTTCTCAGCTGCTACAGTTTTTGTCAGTGTCTCATAAAGATGGCTGTTTTAGAACAGTGGATAAAACGTTGGTGGTTGTGGTGTCTTAGTTTTACAGTTTTTAGCATTTGAGGTCGTCTATAAGCAAAAATATTCACTGATGTTTGTGTTTGTTCTTTAATGAAGTTAAATCGTTTAAAGAACTTCGGATAATAATTGATCTATACACATATTTCAGTCCTGCACGCGATTATGTTCAGACGTTCGGCTGATCTATGGATCATTAAGGTAAAAAAGAAAAAGCTTCAAAACTTCAAGAATAAACCAAACTTTATGTATAGATAATTCAGACGTGAACCTCTTCTATTTGTGCGACCGCTAATAGTGTGAACGTTTATGAAGCATTCACACTATTGTAACCCATTTTTCTTCTGTACGTTTTTCAGCATCTTTCTCGTTCCACAACTTTTGTGCTATTTCAACAAAACATATATCAAAACGTTCAGCTCTTTAAGGAGAAGGGTGCTATGACTTTTGATATTGGTGCAACTTTAGCTTTTTGAAATATTTAGCCTTTTCTGCCAAATTGTTTCCTCACAGAAAATGAACTGAGCTCATTTTACATCCTTCAAATCTTTAGAGCTGTTTACAATCTTTTACTGCTCCTTTCACATTTTGTTCTGGTTCAGCTTCTTTCAGCTTCCTTGTGCAAATTTAAACTTTTTTCCAGCTAACAACAAAGTTCATGCTCAATAATCCAGGTATACAGGTATATACCAAGTATTTTCCAGCTACTTTCAGCTAATTTCAGCTGTTTTTTTCCAACTTTTTGTACTCCTTTCATATTCTTTCTAACTACAATATTTTTGCACTTCTTCTAACTTTTTTCTGCTCCTTTCAGCTGATTTCTTCAAGTTTCAGCTTTTTCTGCTATTTCATCTACTATTTAGATGTTATGCTACTTTTAGCTTTTTCAGCTAATTCCACATTTCTTTGCACTCATTTAAACTTTTTTCAACTCAATTCAGCAAAAAATGTGCTCTCTCCACTTTCTTCTAGTAATTTAAGCTTCTTTCTGATTTTTTAGCTACATTTCAGCTGATTTTTGCAAATTTCATCTTTTTTCAGATAATTTCCACTTTTTGTGCTCATTTCTTTCAAACATGTTTTTTTTTCAGCTTTCTCCTATTAATTTAAGCTTTTTTTTTTTTTTTTTTCCTGTTCAGCATTTTATAGCTAATTTCAGTTTTTGTTCCAGATACATTCTAAGCTTTTGTGTTAATTTCTGCTACTTTCAGCCTAATATACATATTATGCTAATTTCAGCTTGTCATGGTCCTTTTTCTGTTAGTTTCAGCTTTTTATGCTATTTCAGCTACTGTTTTATGCTAATTTTAGCTTTTTCAGCTCATTCCACATTTTTTGGAACTCATTTCAGCTCTGTCCATTTCTTTGTGGTAGTTTAAGCTTCTTTCAGCTAATTATCAGCTAGTTTTGGCTACCTTAAGCTTTTTTTAATCTAATTTCCTAATTTTTGTGCTAATTTCTTCTTATTTAAACCAAATTAAGCAAATTTGTGTTCTTTCTGCTTTCATCTGCTAATTTAGGCTTGCTCTTCCATTTCAGCTACATTTCGGCATGTTTTTTTTGTTTTTTGTTTTTAAATCAAATTTCAGCTGTTTTCCGCAAGGTGTTCTGCAACAAGCATTATTACACGAAATGCATTTTCTCTAGTTCAACATTCATTCTATTGCTTTCAATTTCTACATGTCTTATACAATATAATGCATGCTTTGCTATTTTAGCCAATTATATCCCAAACGTTTCAGCTCATTAGGGAAATAGGTGCCATGACTTTCGATTTTTGTAATTTTTATACTTTTCAAAATTTTTACCTTTATTTACAAATATGTTGCCTATAACAATACATTGACATCTCTTCAGTTCCTCAAAAAACATTGTTCTGGTTAAAATGTGCTTCAGCATACTGACTATTTTGGTCACCCTATATGCTACTTTTAGCATTTAGCTACAGGAAGTAAAAATAGGAAGAAAAAAAAAAAGCTATTTTTAGCTAGGCTTTTGTTACTTTTAGTTTTCAGATAGCCCATTGATGCAATTAAATATATGACCTGTTAGCGCTCAGAGTACGTGCTGGGGATGAAGCTCATCTATCACCACATAAAAGTTTAGTTTTATATCGTTAACACTGTTGTATCCATGTTTATGTTTATTAGCTCAATTCTTTTTTTTAAATTTTATTCTCTATTAAAATATTTTTCTCTATGTTTATACTCTAATAATCCCCAATGGGAAAATAATTCTCTGCATTTTTCCCAGTGCACATGTGAGCACGCACACGTGACGCAGAGGGCTGGCATGTAAGGCGCCCAGGGAACAGCTGGGGGAGTTAAAGACCTTGCTCATGAGCCCATGGGGTGGAGGCAGGTGTAGGAGTTTTACCTTTTCCACCCACATTTTTGATGTTTATCCGGGGAGTTGACCGACGACCCCTCGATCACAGGCCCACCCTCTCTAACCTCTGCGCCACCACTCCCCATGATCCATGCTACAAATAAGCAGATGCACAATCAATGAGCAGCTCTTGTCCTTGCTGATCCGAACGGTGACCAGGGCTCCGTTCACGTCAACACTTCCTGTATCAGCAGCACCAGTACCTCCTCTAAGCTCGCAGACGATGACATACCGCCTGCAAAGCCAGTTGTTCCTGTCCGACGGTGGATGGGACGGCCGCCTGCATGGAAGCGGATTGTGGAGAGGCAGGGCCCCGAGGCTCTGATGCTGTGTGGCCATTGGCACCGATCAGATGCTCTGCCTCCCCAGGACTGATGGCGTTACTAAAGATTACAGCACCGCACTTGGCAGCGGCGTGTTTCATTGTGCGCTTCTCCCACGCTGGATGTGTGTGGTTGTGCGCCGAAGCATGGTGCAACCAGTGTTATGCTCACATGTGAATGGACTTGTGTGTGTGTGTGTGTGTTTCTGATGTGTATGTGTGTCCCCTCTGGACAGCTGGCGTGCCAAAGCCTGTTGAGCTGTTTGTCACACTTCCCTCACTCAGGAGAGCTCAAACGGCATGTAGGAGCTGACTGCACTGACACACACACATACTCACACACACGTAGTCACTTCACACTTATTTTAAGCGGCACGCCGAAAAATTATCAGAGCGTTTCACATCCGACTCTTGTGCCACTTTTCTGATGAACCAACAACCTGACTCAACTTTTTGGATAAACAGCAAAGCTATTTTTTTTTTTTTTTGGTCCAAGCACCACTTACTAGCTTTACATGAAACACCTAGCATCCCTTGAAAGGCTGCGTAGCGCCCACCGCCTTCAGCTCAGTTTCTGTGAATCCAGGAAATAGCTATGTTATCTGTTATCTGTGGCAGCCATGCTTAATGGAGTTATCTCCAAAAATCAATCAGTTATGGAGGTACATTCAGTTATTGCTCTCTGTAATTTTGATTTAAATCCATCCAGTGGTTTATGAGATATTTTACTAACAGACAAACATGGTTGCACAAAAGCTTCCTTAAAATTAGTGTCACTTCAAGAATGTGTTGGGAATGACTCCAAGCTTCAACAACACCCTATTTTAAATAATATCTGTCAAACTATCAGTCTTTGTGTTTTCATATATGGGTTACTTAGGCAGCCATCTTGAACAGGGTTGGCTTCAAAAGTTAACTAGAGAAATTGCATTTCCTGCGAAAATGCAGTGTGAATGCTTATTGAAGAACTTGCTGAAAAAACAGCTGAAATTAGATAAAAACATGCTGAAATGTAGCTGTAATAGACAGACAAGCACAAGTTAGCAGAAGGAAGCAGAAAGAACACATAATTGCTGAATTAAGTTTAAATAAGCAGAAATGAACACAAAATAAGAAATTACCTAAAAAAGTTTAAATTAGCAAGAAAAAAAAAGCAAAAGCTGAAAAGTAGCTGAAAAGGCATAAAGAAGCTTAAACTACCAGAAGGAAGTGAAAGGAGCTGAAATGAGAGGAAAAAAAGGTGGAATTAGCTGAAAAAGCTACATTTAGCGCAAAACTGCTAAAAAGTAGCTGAAATAGCTGAAAAAGCCGAAAGGAGCATAACAATCTGAAATTAGCATAATAAGTTAATTAGGCGCAGCACGGTGGCGCAACTGGTAGAGCTGCTGCCTCTCAGCGAGCAGGTCCTTGGTTCAAACCCCGGTCCAGGGGCCTTTCTGGGTGGAGTTTGCATGTTCTCTCCGTGCATGCGTGGGTTTTCTCCGGGTACTCCGGTTTCCTCCCACAGTCCAAAAACATGCATGTTAGGCTGATTGGTAACTCTAAATTGTCCCTAGGTGTGAGTGAGAGAGTGAATGGTTGTTTGTCTCGTTTGTCTCTATGTGGCCCTGTGATGGACTTGCGACCCGTCCAGGGTGTACCCCGCCCCTCGCACAGTGATTGCTGGACATGGGCACCAGCGACCCCCGTGACCCAAAATGGAATAAACGGGTAAAGAAAATGGATGGATGGATGAAGTTAATTAGGCTGAAAATGGCAGAAATGACCATGAAATTGTGAATTTATATGAAAACAACTGAAATTAGCTAAAAAATGTTTAAAAAAATAGCTGAAAAGGTGGAACAAGCTTAAAATA
>NC_056520.1:21205183-21206632 GCF_014905685.2 Nematolebias whitei
TAGCTGAAAAAGTTAGCATTAAAACAGCTAAATAGTAGCTGAAATAGTTGAAAAAAGCTGACACTTGCAGAAATAAGCATAACAGGCTGAAATGAGCAGAATGAATTTAGAAGAAGCACAAAAATGTTGTAGTTAGCAGAAAGAATCAGGAGCACAAAACACCTGGATAAACCTGGAAAAAGTTTAAATTTGCACCAGGAAGCTGAAAGAGGCTGAAGCAGAACAAAATGTGAAAGGAGCAGTGAAAGGTTGTAAACACATCTAAAGATTTGAAGGAGGTACAATGAGCTCAGTTCATTTTCCATGAGGAAAAAAAAAATGGCAGAAAAGGCTAAAATTTCAAAAAGCTAAAGTTTCACCAAAAGTCATTGCACCTTTCTCCTGAATGAGCTGAACGTTTTGATTTATGATTTGTTGAAAATAGCACAAAAATTGTGGAACGAGAAAGATGCCGAAAAACGAACGGAAAAAAATGGATCACAACATGTTTCAAAAACATTCCTGAAGGTATCTAAAGATATTATTTTAGCCTAATGTGTTCCTCCTGTTTGTGGTAATCCCCCTGTCTAAAACAATAAATAAATCTTACATCTGTGAACAGATTTGTGACTGTGTGCCTTTTTCTTATTGTAATCTGCAGAGTGTCAGTGTTTTATTTCAGCAATAGAAAAGTCTTTTTCTACTTGTTGCTACTTACAAAATCCCCTCAGGGTAAGTGTTGAGCTGCCTTCCTAAAATGTGACATATAGCGAAGGTTTAGAAGTGTGACATTTTACTGAAATCCTCCAGCAGTGACACACTGCTCTTGCTCCAGATGCCAGGCGATATGAAGAGCGGTTTGGTGAGCGCAACGAAGTTCAGGAGGTCTGCTGAAAGATGGACAATTCATCCACATCTTTAGGATTGTATGTAGCCAGGGCAACAAACTACAGTTATATAAAACACATATACAGTGGCCCTGAGGTGTAAATGAACGAAGCCAAGATTCAACTTGTCTGCTGGCCTCCTTAGATAGAGAACTTTGCTAATTGGCTTTTATGTATGTAAATGTTTCTGTAAAGTGCCCTGAGACAACTTTGTTGTGATTTGGCGCTGTATAAATGAACTGAATTGGATTGAATTTTAATGAACAACAGTTTAAAAAAACAGAATTACATTTTCAAAAAATGAAATTACATTTGAAAAAACACAACAAACAAAACAAAAGCACAATATTTGAAAAAATGGAATTACATGAAAGCAGAAGCGGTAAGAGCTGAAGTGGCCAAAGCGGAAGTGGACAAAACGGAAGTAGCCAAAGCCGAAGTGATGAAAAAACTGAATAACATTTAAAAAAAATGTAATTATATTAAGCCAAAGCAGAAGTGGCTAAAGTGGAAGTAGCCAAAGTGGAAGTGAGGAAAAAAAACGGAATTACATTAAAACAAAAATGGAATTACATTAAGCCAA
>NC_056520.1:21206642-21210602 GCF_014905685.2 Nematolebias whitei
AAAACAAAAATGGAATTACATTAAGCCAAAGTGGAAGTTGCCAAAGCGGAAGTGGTCAAACTGGAAGTAGCCAAAGCGGAAGTGATGAAAAAAATGGAATTACATTTAAAAACATGGAATTACATTAAGCCAAAGTGGAAATGGCCCAAGCGGAAGTGGCCAAAGAAGAAGTACCCAAAGCAGAAGTGATGAAAAAACAAATTTACATTTATGTCAAAGCGGACGTGGCCAAAGCGGAAGTGGCCAAAGTGGAAGTGATGGAAAAAATGGGATTACATTAAAAAAAAAAAGAATTACAATTGGAAAAATAAAAAACAGAATTACATTAAGCCAAAGCGGACATGGCCAAAGCCAAAGCAGCCAAAGCGGAAGTGATGAAAAACTAAATTACTTACACCCCCCCCCCCCCCCAAAAAAAAACAAAAAACAAAAAAAAAACAGAAATACATTTGAAAAAAAAAACAAAACGGAATTACATTGTCAAACTGGGGGTGACAGGTATTTTAGTCAAAGGGCGGACAGTTGACTCAGGGACTCAATTTATTTTTAATAATATAAGCATACAAATATTTTGATATCATAAAAAGTCATTGGATGAGAACTATTATAAATAGTACTATTAAAAATTATTTTAAAAATTACTTTTTTTTTTCATTTTTATTACTTAGAATTGTAACTTAAATTCAGGAAGCATGAAAGGAGACATGGCTGTAAACCCAAGTTGCATTTAAAATTAGATTTAGTTATTTTAAATAAATACATCTTGTGTACATATGGTTGTGTTTTATGGTAGACGTGAGTCAAACATAAGATGAGATTAATAAAATGAATATTAGCTCACCTTTAAACAAAATATACCACATTATGGCATGGGGACTCAAAAGACACCAAATAGTAGGAATGACCCTACATTGTTCTGCTTTATGTTGGTAATAAAGTAAAAACAAAGAAACAAAAAAAAAAAAAACACCAATTCTAGTTTAGCTTAATGTAATTCTGTTTTTTTCAACTGTTGTTCACCGTACATCTTTGTCATGTTTGTGTGTTTGAACAGTTAGCAGAACAAGAGTCCACCATCCTTCAATTCCAAGGTTCACAAGGCTGGACATAAAAAAAAGGATATTTTCCAGGTTCCAAAATAATTTAAATCCAACCAAAGACACAACATATTTCACAGTGTCCATATTCATGAACCAAAAACGAAGCCAAAATGGAAAAGTTATACAGAAAAAGTCCTTCCTTATTATTTTCTTAAGGTTCGGGAGGGAAAGTCACAGCCAGGAGCTGCTGATCAAAATCACTTTAATAACTGAGCATCATCAGTGACCACCTCTAGAAAAACAGGCCTGCTATTCAGGTGTCTTAGCTTAATGCCAAAGTGGAAAGACATCAGCAATGACCTTAGAGAAGCAACTGTTGCTGCTACTCAGTCTGAGAAGGATTAACAATAGTTTTCAAAACTATTTAGAACATATCGTTCTACAGTGAGGATGATTATCAAAAAGTGGAAAAAATGTAAAATGGTTGCCAATTTTCACAGGAGTAGCGGTCCCAGAAAATTCACCCCATGGTCAGACTGTGCAATGCTCAGAGAAATAAAAAAAAATAAAAAAAATGAAAAAGAATGCAAATGCTTCACCTCATACTCTTACAGGTCTAAAAGAATAAAGTTCATGACAGGATATTAATAATAATAATAATAATTATTATTATTATAAACTGAACATGCATGTTTGGAAGGGAGCAGGAGATTTTTCTGTTTAAAAACATGGAAACACAACTAAATCAGCAAAGTTTCATTCGAACAAAGCACAAACTTCTGGAACAGTGTTCTATGGACAGTTAAGACCAAAGTAGATGTTTACCCACAATGCACTGCATAAAGTTTTGTGACAACCAAACAGCACATCAGCACAATCACCTCAACTGTCAAGCACGGTGGTGGAGGGGTGAAGATTTGGGCTTGTTTTGTAATTAGCAGCTTTAAATTTATTTGTGCTAAGTTATACTTGGAATGTGTTGGCTTCTCAAGAGATCACATGGAAGAATCATAGACATAGTAGTTTATACTCCAAGTGAGGTTTCTATGGGAAGAAAAAAACATGTTATTGGCAGCAACAAATACAAATACAATCAAACAGAATGAGGAAATGTGGTCAGTTTGTCTCCAGCAGTCTAAGCTTATAGCAACATAACTAAAGGATAGCTCAGAAAACCCAAGCTGAATCTGACTATAGGATTTATCAAAAAGAAAATTCCTACACCTAGTCTTAAAAGTACAGAAGGTGTCAGCCTCACAGGCAAAAAACACACACAAAAAAAAACACAACAGAAGTTGGTTCCACAAGAGAGGAGCCTGATAACTGAAAACTCTGCCTCCCAGTCTACTTTTAGAAACTCTAGGAACCAAAAGTAAACCTGCAGTCTAAGAGCCAAGTGCTCTGTTACAAAAATATGGAATAGCATCATATTTAATACAACATGGAACTTTGTTGTTACGAACTTTGCATGTAAGACGTAAGACTTTAAATTCTATTCTGAGTTTTACAGAAAGCCAATGGAGAGAAGCTAAAAAAGTCAAGTCAGGGCCGCTAACTTTTAAAGATTTTTTTAGCTGGTTTATGGAGCATGCATCAGGACAATAGAGAGAAGATAAAAAAAGAGAAATACAAATGATTCTAAAAGCCTTGCTAAGTGAGTCTGGTTCCTTTACAGTTCTATACAGAACCAACAGGCTGTTTACCTTTGTCATTCTGGACTTTTCGTTGGCGATCGGTGGCTTTGAAACATAAATGTTCAGCTGTGGCATTTGTTGATATCGCACATAAAAAAAACACTTCTGAGACCTAAAAAGGTAGGAAAAGTGATTTCTTGCAGGTGGGGATTTGTTGGGGAAGTGATGAATAAATAAACAAAACAATGGAACACCAAATATTTTGCTTAATAGCAACAAAATGGAGTGAAATGAGAGGATAAGTGCACAAAATGAGAGAGTAGGGATGATGAGAGCCAAAGCGAGAAAAGGGAGACCGTGTCCCCTCAGCCTTCAGATCCACGAGCTTCAGAGCCGTAAATTTTGTGCCATTTCATGGCCGTCAGCTGGGGCCAGTAAAACTGCCGCCAAGAAGACAGACCCCCGGGGGGGCCGAGGTGAGCCTGAAGGACGAGCTGTCCCTCACACACACACTTGCTCTTTTTCCCACCAACAATTTCTCTCTTTTCACTCCATCTTTTCTCTCACACACACTTCAGCGCACTCGTTCACACACGTCCTTCCTCCCCTCTCTTCACACTCAGCTTCTCTCATCACTTTTACTCCTTTTGCTCTTTTTTCCTCCCTTCGCACATACATGCTACTGTTCCCGACGAGGGACTCCCCTCCAGTGTCTTTGAGTCCGGAGGCGCCTACAAATCCCAGGGAGCCTTGCTGCAGGACTCTAAGGGTCGTGGCCTAGAGGCCCAAAGTCCCATCCTTCATTTCCTCTCAATTCGGAAAGGACAAGCAGGAAATTCCTCGGGAAAAATTTCATCATGGGATCACAGAAATCAAGGACAATTGTGTTAGGATAAAATGTGTGTGTGTGTCCACACTGCTGTGAGAAAAAGAGGGGGTGAGAGAGATAAAGAGCATTAAAGGTGTTTTGGAAGATGAGTGTACGACCCATAAAGATATAAAGAGGGCAGCGGTCTGAGCTTTTCCGCAGGCTTTATCCATTAAACTGAGTCCCAAAGCTCCGAAATGACAGTTGACACAAACTTGGACTGGTTGGGGCAATTCTGCTGCTGGTCTCTCTGACTGGTTGGACAGCACACATGTAAAACACATGAGTTAAAGCACTGGAGGGAAAAAAGTAGGACAGAAAGGGACAAAACACCTGAAGGACTACTTTAAATGACAGACAGACAGACAGACAGACAGACAGACAGACAGACAGACAGACAGACAGACAGACAGACAGA
>NC_056520.1:21210612-21221031 GCF_014905685.2 Nematolebias whitei
GATAGATAGATAGATAGATAGATAGATAGATAGATAGATAGATAGATTGATTTAGTGCTGGTCATAAAATTAGAACATTATGAAAAAGTTGATTTATTTCAATAATTCCATTCAAAAAGTGAAACTTGTATATTATATTCATTCATTACACACAGACTGATATATTTTAAATGTTTATTTATTTTAATGTTGATGATTATAACTGACAACTAATGAAAACCCCAAATTCAGTATCTCAGAAAATTAGAATATTACTTAAGACCAATAAAAAAGAAGGATTTTTAGAAATGTTGGCCAACTGAAAAGTATGAGCATGTACAGCACTCAATACTTAGTTGTGGCTCCTTTTGCCTGGATTACTGCAGCAATGTGGCGTGACATGGAGTCGATGAATCTGTGACACTGCTCAGGTGTTATGAGAGCCCAGGTTGCTCTGATAGTGGCCTTCAGCTCTTATGAATTTGGTTAGCAGAAGGAAGCATGAAGTGCTCTAAAACTTCCTGGTAGATGGCTGTGTTGACCTTGGACCTCAGAAAAGACAGTGGACCAACACCAGCAGATGACATGGCCCCCCAAACCATCACGGACAGTGGAATTTTGACACTGGACCTCAAGCAACATGGATTCTGTGCCTCTCCCCTCTTCCTCCAGACTCTGGGACCTTGATTTCGAAAAGAAATGCAAAATTTACTTTCATCAGAGAACATAACTTTGGACCACTCAGCAGCAGTCCCAGGTAAGACGCTTCTGACGCTGTCTCTTCTTCAAGAGTGGCTTGACACAAGGAATGCGACAGCTGAACCCCTTGTCTTGCATATATCTGTGCGTGGTGGTTCTTGAAGCACTGACTCCAGCTGCAGTCCACTCTTTGGTAATCTCCCCCATATTTCGGAATGGGTTTTGTTTCACAGTCCTCTCCAGGGTCCTTTTTGCTTGTACACTAATTCTACCACGTCTTTTCCTTCCCTTCGCCTCTCTATTCATGTGCTTGGACACAGAACTCTGTGAACAGCCAGCCTCTTTAGCAATGACCTTTTGTGGCTTACCCTAGTTATGCAAGGTGTCAATGGTCGTCTTTTGGACAACTGTCATGTCAGCAGTCTTCCCCATGATTGTGTAGCCTACAGAACTAGACTGAAAGACCATTTAAAGGCCTTTGCAAGTGCTTTGAGTTAATTAGCTGATTAGAGTTTGGCACCAGGTTATTCTAATTTTCTGAGATACTGAATTTGGGGTTTTCATTAGTTGTCAGTTATAATCATCAACATTAAAAGATATAAACATTTGAAATATATTAGTCTGTGTGTAATGAATGATTATAAGATACAAGTTTCACTTTTTGAATGGAATTACTGAAATAAATCAACTTCTTCATGATATTTAAAATTTATGACCAGCACCTGTATTGTCTGCTATAATCTTGTTTGCCTTCCTCATAGCTCTGTCCATGTATATTTTTTCCATACTCGGCAGAGTGGTCCCTAACAGTTTGCTGCCTGTGGTTACTATAGTTCTCAAGTATTTCTTCTGAGCCCCTGTAGCATTGCCGAACCAACAGATGTTACAAAATGTTAAAACACCCTCAATAAAAGCAGAATAACACATTAAAATCATTGAGTTATTGACTCTGAAAGACCCCAGTTTCTTTAAAACATGCATCCTCAGCTGAGCCTTGTTGCTAATAAGGTCAGCCCATGAGACCCACTTTAAGTGACAGTCCAGAACCACACCCAGTTACTTGTAGCACGAGACAGTTTCAATCTGCTCTCCATTGATGATGGTTGGAAAGAATGTCGGAAGCTTGAAACACTTAAAATGTGTTTATTTGTCAAGGAGACCACATCTTAAACTTCAACATCTTTTTCTAGGGTGGACATCTAATCATTCAGTTTTAAAGGAATAGTTTGGTCATTTTTGAAGTGATGTTTGGCCAAGAATTTATCAATAGTACCTTAGCCAAGATGCTAGACATTGAAAAACTGACCTGGATCCGTCATGTAACCGCTGTAAACAAACTCCAGCTACCAACTTACACACATTCTGGACTTGTCCAAAGCTGCAGGGCTACTGGCAATCTAATATTTATACTTTCTTTGGGATATGTGGAAAAACTGTGTACCTGTCACCATTCATTTCATTGTTTGGGGTGGCTTTTGTGGATGCATCATTTTTTTTTTCTTCCTTGCCCTCAGCAGACGCTTCCTCCTCCGCTCCGTTACCTGCTTGCTTTTTGTCTTGTGAACCTTTTTCAGAGCCCCTTTTTTGCATACCTTCTGAATTGTAAATAATGGATTTGGATTTTAGCTGGTCTCTCAATGCAATTGATCAACATTTTCTCAAGAAACAGGGTGAAGGGGAGCCCTCTTACCAGAAATATATGTGGATTTATGATAACTGGACTCTACTTTTTGGAGCTGGTAGAAAACTGGATTATTGACAAATTCCAAACGTCAGCGGCTGTTTAAGCTGCCTGGAGCGGGTCGCGCTTGGCAACACTCAGACTATACGTACTATCTGCGGACCGAAGACTTGATCAGGCTGATAGCTCTTATCAAGACGGTGGTACTTTGTCAGTGTTCACAAATGGCGGGAAGAAATAGATCTTGGAGTAGCTGCAAGCTCGACTTGCTGTAAGATATCACAATTGGACTGTTTGGAATCACCATGAGGTGTACTAGCAAGACTTTTAAGGCTGGCTTGGAGCTCAACCTGACCCAAACAATGTTGGAATCAATCTGGCTTCTGGCCATGGCCCAATTTCTCCTGGATGTTATGAAAACAAGACGCTCTGATCCACTCCCCCCACCTCACTCACCTCCCCTCCTCAAGGACATCTGCAGAAGGGTGCCTCTGATAGACACTGTATCAACTTCCTGGAGTGTCTATGGACAACCCCCTCAAACTCATGCTTTTGCTGGCTCCCCTTATTGTCTTCCTGCTGCAGCATCTTAGGAGATGCGAAGGCGCCAAAGGTCTGGTGGCTGTGCTGGGACCCCCACCCCCTACTCACTCCAAACACATTTGTATTATGTCTATCTATGTTACTCTTTGTGCTGAGGTAAAAAATTTTTTGCTTCTTCACACCGTGCCCTATCAAGGACATGGTGTGAGAGAGCTTTTTTTATATACCTTCGGTCCTCATGTTTTATTTTCTTATATCTAAACAACAAGGGCAGTGCATCTTTGAAGCTGCAGCCCCCTGTACACTTCTGTCTAAACAATGAATCAAATAATCGCATGATAAAAAAAAATTATCAGTCTCATTTTCATTTATCGGCTTTAGCATTTCTTTGTGTGTCTCTCTTTCTACTGGAGACACTGAATGACAAAAGGCTCAACTCCGGTGCTCTTCACTGACTCCTCCCTTTCTCTTTTCTCTTTAAAATCTGTTTTAACCGTCCAAAATTGCATTATTGGATTGGTAAAAGCAGCTAAGCTGAGAAGCTAAACTATGAGCTAAGCTAACAGGCCGACCTCGGATAAAAAAAAAAACCTCAGTCTTGTCGAAACTTGAAAATTCACAGTTGAGACACGCTGCTCGCTCCCTCACTATCCATTCTTCAGTACAAACAGTCTTATACTGCCATCCGGTGGTCAAAAAAGGTACTACACTCCAAACAAATCAACATTTCTTCTTAAATTTGACAATAATCGCTAATTATTGTCAAATTTCAAACAATTTTATCGCAATAATTTCGGAGACAATTAATCGCCCAGCAAAATTTCTTATCGTGACAGGTCTAACTCTGTCCATCTTCAGGACGGCTGTACAGAAAGAAATTTTGTTGTAATTCACTGTGCAAGGATAACAAAAGCATTCTGATTCTGATTCAGCAAGTATGAGAGGATTATGATTGCTTTTGGCTCTCTTCTAGCCAGGAGACTTATTTTATGCAGATGGAAGGATCTGCATCGCCCGGTATATGAACACTGGATGTGAGAAGTCATGTATCATGTTCATCTGGAAAAGATCAGATATACTCTGAAAAGTTCTGTTGAGAGATTTTGGGACACTTGACAGCCATTTATGTCTTATGTTAAAAGTATGTCAATGTCTGTCTAATGTGTTCATGTCTGTGTGGCTGATCCGATGTAGGAGGGGTTTTTATTGTATGCTTTTTTCCTTTTGTGTGTGTGTGTTCTGAAAAAAAATTACATTAAAAGACTGATTTAAAAAAAGAAGCTAGACATTGAGCACAATGTATGGAGAAAGGGGGGCACGTCTTTGTCCAATCTAGGATAATGGTTAGCCAAACAAGAGGCTGTTTTCCATCAGTTCTTATGCTTATATAACAACTGATGTGAATGAATCATACATAAGAAAATATTAAACCCCAATACTTTAGTATGATTACGTTTTTGTTTGTTGCCATTTGTGTCAACCAACCACAGCCCAGGTCACTACTCGACTGCATGTGTGTGGAGCATAGACCAGCGTAAGCTAACAGTGCTGAAGCTGCTGAAAAGTTGAGTAAATGTTTGGACCCACAAAACAAGCAGAGCTGGCTTGGTCATCTCATGAAGGACTGCCTCAGCCAAACACTCATGTCCCATCCTCTTCAGTCCAGCACC
The DNA here is from genome assembly GCF_014905685.2 of Nematolebias whitei. Classification (NCBI taxonomy): domain Eukaryota; kingdom Metazoa; phylum Chordata; class Actinopteri; order Cyprinodontiformes; family Rivulidae; genus Nematolebias; species Nematolebias whitei. The sequence continues at coordinate 21,215,185 of NC_056520.1, forward strand.
ACACTCATGTGCCAGAGCCTCCTGTGGTGGGGCACCTCCAGAGTCAACCAGATCCTTCATCAAACTTTAACTCTTTCTGAAGAAGTTCACTTTCACACAAAAGGAAACCAGCTGATCCTGAAGATTGTCCAACAAGAGATAGGACAAAAAAAAAAAAAAACTGAAGGTGTCAACCACTCTGAACATTTCTCTTTGTTTAAATAAAATGTGAGACCTAAAATATGTTGTGATTTTTTTTAAAACTGCAACAAGCCAATAAGTACTACAAATTATTTCTGGTGCTCCCAAAAAGCCCAACATCAAACTACATGTACGTGTATTTGAAGTATTGGTAGCATGCTGCATTCCACCTTTGTGACATTGAAACATGGAACACTGTGATCTGAGCCCTCGCGTGATGTGTTAGTGCTCAAAAATGAGTTGGGGATGCTCTCAGGTACTACTACTCCATCTCAACATCTGCAAATCTGATGGTGTTAAAAGCATGTTTGTGTTGGTTAAGGTCAGACACCATCTTGAATTGGGTTTGTGACAAAAATCAATCAGTGACTTTGACAGTTTCATTCAAATCTGCCGTAAAAACAGTCACAACTAGAGAAATTGCATTTCCTGCTTAAATGCATTGTGAATGCATATTGATGAAAAAATTGCTGAAAAACAGCTGAAATTAGTAAAAAACATGCTGAAATGTAGCTGAAATGTACGAACAATCCTTACCAGAAGAAAGCAGAAAGAGCACATTTGTGCTGAATTAGGTATAAATAGAAAACAATTAGCACAAAAATTAGTAAATTAGCTAAAAAAGCTGAAATTAGCTAATTTTAGCCGAAAAGTTGCTGAAAAGTCAGAAAGAAGCTTAAACAACTAGAAGCGGAAGGAGCTGAAAAGAGCTCCAAAAATGTGGAATTAGCTGAAAAAGCTAAATTTAGCATAAAACAGCAAAATAGTAGCTGAAATAACTGAAATTAGCAGAAATATGCTGAAAGAAGCACAAGAAGCTGAAATTAACAGAGGGAAGTGAATTAGGTTGAAAGCAACAGAAATTACCATGAAAAACTTGAATTTACTGAAAACAGCTCAAATTAGCACAAAAAAATGCTAACAAGGTGTCATGTTTCTGCCTCTGTCATTCTGCATTGCCCCCTCTGCACTTCAGCTCATCAGCCTGACTCCTGCTCTGATCATTATTTAAGGACTCCTCCCCAACCTGCCAGATTATTAAAACCTTTCTTGGTATCTGTTATCCAGCCAGACTGAGATAGTTTGGACATGTCCAGAGGAGAGACATAGCTAAAATAGGACCCATCGCAAAAATAAGTTACAAGAAGGAACTGGAGAGAGCACATTTTTGCCAAGAAGAAAGTAAAAAATGCAAAAAATTAGAAATTTGCTGAAAATACTAAAATTAGTATTAATTTAGCTGAAATAGCAGAAAAAGCTAAACCTTGCTTAAATTAGCAGAAGAAAGAAAAAACAAACAAACAAAAAACAAACAAACTTGTTTGCTCAATTAGGCTGAAAGAAATTAGAACAAAAAAGTGGGAATTACCCGAAAAAAGATGAAATTGACAAAACACAGCTGAAAAGTAGCAACAAATTGCAAAAAGAAGCTGACATTACCAGAAAGAAGTGGAGAGAGCACATTTTTGCTGAATTAGGCTGAAAAAAAGTTGAGATGAGTGCAACAAACGTGGAATTGGCTGAAAAAGCTAAAATTAGCATAAAGCAGCTAAATAGTAGCTGAAATAGCAACAAAAGCTGAAATTTGCAGAAATAAGCTGAAAGGAGCATAGCAAGATGAAATTAGCAGAAAGAAGTTAGAAGAAGCACAAAAATGTAGTTAGCATAAAAAAGCTGAAATGAGCACAAAACAGCTGAAAGTAGCTGAAAAAAGTTTACATTTGCATAAGGAAGCTGAAAGAAGCTGAAGCAGAACAGAATGTGAAAGGAGCAGTAAAAGGTTGTAAACACATCTCAATATTTGAAGGATATAAAATGAGCTCAATTCATTTTCGATGAGAAAAAAATGACAGAAAAGGCTAAATATTTCAAAAAGCTAAAGTTGCGCCAATACCAAAGTCATAGCACCCTTCTCCCGAACGAGCTGAGCATTTTGACATATGATTTGTTGAAACGGTACAAAAATTGTGGAACGAGAATGGAATGTTGAAAACAGTACAGAAGAAAAATGGACCACAACAGAGTGAACGCTTCAAAAACATTCACACAAGAAGACACATCTGCTAAAACAATATTTTATGAGCAATCTTTGTTGGTATATGAGGTATTTTGGCATTTAGCTTCCATTTTGGAACACAAAAATAGAACAAAATAAACAGCCTGATTGTATGTATGAGTGACTCTTGCTCTTGTGGGACCTCCATATATGACATGACCACTAACAGATGCAGCACCGGGTGATCTAGGGGTCCACAGGAGGTGGAGGTCCTACAAAGAGACGTAGGTGTGTGTTTGTGTGTGTGCCAGCAGGGCAGCAGAGGGGCCGGCTGTCTGAATCCCCCGACAGCCACTTGTCACTCTCCCCTCAGACCATCTGGGTCCTGTCCTCTGTCTTATCTCCACACATACACGAGCCGTGCACCGATGGGAGCTGCTGGTGACAGTGGTGATGGCGGGGGTTGGGAGGGCAGCAGATGCCAGTTTCTCTCCATCCGTTTCCTTTTGTCAGCCCATACTTTCCTCCTCCCTCTCCAGTTTCCTTGAATTTCTCCACCTCGTCCTTTTGCATCAGTCATGTCCTTACAGCAAACACAATTTAAAAAGTGTATTTAAAATTCTTCACTGATGCATGTTTCAGCACAAGCTGAATGATTTATCAGGGACAAGAAGGTCTACTTGTGATGAACTCAACAGTTCAGAGGACGGCGACACAAACCAGCCCTCAACCAGAAGAACGAGTTCAGAACAGCAGTATTCCACATGTTTTATTTTTTTAAAAGAAACAATTTTCACATCATTTGTCACAATTTGTGAATTAAAGTGCCTGTGACATCCAACATTTTTCAGTCAGGTCATCTGGATAGTTTCGTTTTTTTGTGCTGAAATGACCTGACTGAAAAATGTTGTATACCTGGATTATTGAGCATGGACTTTGTTGTTTTCAACCAGTCTGACAAGACTGTCAACAAGGAAGAGGGCTGGCAATGGAGGAGGAGGCGTACCAAAGAGACCATCTTATCACAAGCAGAACTGGTTTGTTCCACTTTGGAGTAAGCTGTTGGGGAAAGAATCAGTTTTGTTGTGTGTTTCCTTGACTGATGAAGCCTTCTGGATCAAAGGCGAAACGTTTCAGCACAAAAAAAAAAAAAAACTGTCCAGATGACCTGACTGAAAAATGTTGGATTGCATACCTGGATTATTGAGCATGGACTTTGTTGCCTGTGACATCATTTATTTATTTTTTTTGTTATTGCGATGAATGATTTTTTGGAAAGATTACCGGTATAACGCCTCACCCAAAAAATTTGATGCTGCTGAGTTGAAGAATGGTTGAGATATTCACATGTGCAGTAACTGGAAGTGATGATTAAGTTGAAAACCTATGCTACTAGGGATGCACAATATTATCGGCATGGTATCGGCCGATATTAGCGTTAACGTAAAAATATCGGACATCGACCATTCCATCAAAATATCTCACCGATATAAAAGACAAAGTTTTTGTATGACAACCCAGTGACAAGGATGTCTGCAGCGCCAGCACAACGTGATGACGTCACGCACGCCCACCTGATCTGATCACGGCAGAAGAAGTAAAAATGTCGGCGGTATGGAAGTGTTTTTTCTTCTTCTTTGAGGATATTGGATTCAGAAGATTTTTGGACTACGTTGAGCCTCGCTACATCGTCCCCAGTCGGAGATATTTTTCCAACGTAGCCTTACTCGAGTCACAAGCCGTCATTTCCGACGTCATTGAGAAGCTAATAGCCGTTAGCACTTGGGTGAGTTTTACCACAGACATTTGGACGTTGTATTAGCCCCGTTAGCATGATCAGTCTTACAACACAATGGATAGACAAAAACTTTGAACTTAAAAAGGCTGCCCTTCATGCACAGGAGTGCAGAGGATCCCACACTGCAGGAACCTGGAATAAGCCTCCACAAGTGAGACAGCATCGCAGGTGACTTCATTTAATATAAGTTAAAGTGCTATGGATATGACTATTACTGAATATATATCACCAGCTCTTACAGATGTTACACAATTTTTGTAGCAAATAAGCCTAAATAAGAGGGCTATATTCTGACAAAGGAACGTATATATAAAAATATCGGTATCAGTTATCGGCCAAATAAGTTTTAATGTATCGGCATATCAGATATCAGCCAAACATCCAATATCGTGCATAATTGCTACAATGGCTAACCAAACAGACAGAAGAGAATGTGATGTTTCTTTAGATCATTTTGAGTTACTATCAGAGAGGGACAAAGAGTCAGAGTTAAAATCGTTTTATTTCAATAAACAAAGAGTTCCCCTTTGATGTCACTTCCTGTTTCACTTTGTTTGTGCCAAGTTCGATAGAAAACATGACAGTTTTGTGACAAAATGAGTAAAATTAAGCGTATAAGCTAATTTTTTTTTTTTATATATAGGTGTCTCCTTCCAGTTTTTATATTTGTAGGATATGTCAAAGGCATTTAAAGACTTGTGTGTCTGGTTTCAGGCTTTTGAAGAGGTAAGAATTCCTGGCATGTCAGATTGTGGGTTACATACATGAATACCTTGTTTACTACATTTACACTTATCTGCTACAACAAACATTAAGAACAAATAAAAGGGGAAATGCTTTTCTAAAAGAGGATGTGAAAGATGATTAAAGGTGGACACAAATCTTTCTGCCAAAAACAAAATGTGCGTCTCCTGAAGCAGACAACTATCCTTCATGCAAAATTCCATCTCACATTGCAGTAGACCATATTTATGGATCGTGGTAAAGGATTTTATGGGTGTTTACAAGAGAATCATGACGAGCTTTGCAGTGACAGAGCAGAAGAGCTGCCTAATAGTGAGAACGCTGATTCGGCTTTTACACAGTTTTACTGTTTTAAAACTTTCATATTTTTCTGCATAATTTTTGCAGTTTTAGCTATTCAAATATCGAAAAGTTCAGATCATTCATGAGATGAGTGCTAGGACTTTTGGTGCTTGTAACATTCATGCTTTAAAAATTATTTAACTATATATACAGTAATTTTCAAATATAGGAATACATTGGGATACCTTCAGTTCCTTCAGAAACATTGTTTTATTTGAAATCATAAACTTATTTGCTCTATTTTTGACTTCTAATGCTACGTCTAGATCTTGGCTACAAATCTGATACTTATAGTTTAACAGGTTTTACTATTTTTAGCTACCATTCTGCTACTTTTAGCTGACCATACAGCTACTTTTAGCTGACTAATCTTCTAGTTTTAGCTGACATTCTGCTAATTTTAGCTGACCATTCTGCTACTTTTAGCTGACCATGCAGCTACTTTTATCTAACCATTCTGCTACTTTTAGCTGGCTAATCTGCTAGTTTTAGCTGACCATTCTGCTACTTTTAGCTGACCATTCAGCTAATTTTAGTTGACTAATCTGCTAGTTTTAGCTGACTATATTGCTAGTTTGAGCTGACTATTTTGCTAGCATTAGCTGACCATTCAACTACTTTTAGCTGACTAATCTGCTAGTTTTAGCTTACCATTTTGCTACTTTTTTTGCTATTTAGCTAGTTGTAGCTATTTTGCTAGTTTTAGCTGACAATTCAGCAATTTTTAGCTATTTTGCTAGTTTTAGCTATTTTGCTAGCTTTAGCTGACCATTCTACTAGTTTTAGT
>NC_056520.1:21221041-21232583 GCF_014905685.2 Nematolebias whitei
TGACCAGTTTTAGCTGACCATTCTGCAATTTTTAGCTGACTATTTTGTTATTTTTAGCTTACCATTCTATTAGTTTTAGCTGACAATTTTACTAGTTTTAGCTGAACATTCTGCAACTTTTAGCTGACAATTTTTCTAGTTTTAGCTGACCATTCTGCTACTTTTAGCTGACAATTTTACTAGTTTTAGCTGAACATTCTGCAACTTTTTGCTGACAATTTTACTCATTTTAGCTGACTTTTCAGCCAATTTTAGCTGACTATACTGCTAGTTGTAGCTGACTATTCTACGTTTTTGGTACATTCAGTTTTTAGCTTGCCTTTTGCCATTTGTAGCATTCCCATTTTTAACTAGTTTCTTGCTACTTTAATTGTAAGCTGAAGCTTTTGTGATTTATCAAACTTTTTTCTACTTTGATGCCTTTAACTAGCCTTTTACTGCATTTAGCTTTTATATAGCTTATCACTCAGCTTAAACAACTTAGTTTCAGCTTCTTTGGCAAATTTCAAAGAAGTCATTGAGCATGCTGACTTGTACAGAAAATGTAATTTCTCTTATTTTTTACAGTGGATTTTCACATGTATTGTTTTGTGTGCTTTTTTCTCATTTATTTACATTTTTTAAGGTTTACATTCCTGTTAGCTGTTATTTTATAGCCTCAACTCTCACATCTGGGTATATAGAATTGATGTTAAATGGTAAACCCTTCATTTCTAGGTCTAATTAGGCTCTTCTCATCCCACTTGGCTCATCTTCCTCATCTCCTCTTCCTCCTCACATGCTCTTTGCTCTTTTTAAGAATACGCACACTTCTGCCCTGCACTTCCTGTTTCTTCAGTGAGGACAGCCCATCACCATTCGAGACACATCCCCAGCCTCAAGTGACAGCAGCATACACACACACAACCACACACACTCCATCCATGTACGTACACACTACTCTCCATCCGTCACATTTACATTTCAAACTGCCTGCGCTTCCACCAACACATCCATTATTTACCAGCCTCTGGCCAAAGAGGAGAGCACCGTATCCACACACCCCAGGTGTGTGTGTGTGGCAAACACTCCAGTCTGCTGTTTCCCTCAGCAGCCTCCAATTACATTTTCCAAACTTCATAAACTTCATTTCTTCCTTTTCTCATTTTGCTACCATCTCAACCGTCTTCCCCCACTGATCGTCTAAAAGTTGATTAGTTGTCATTCTGTACCAAAGAGGTGTCAGAAATACTAAACGTCACAGGAATGTGACAAAACAAGAAAGAAATTCTGAACGTGTTTTTCTTTAAGTGGCAGCTTTACGGCTTTTAAAAAACAAAATTAAAAATGAGTATTAAACAGGCAGATTCGAAACGTTTAAAGGGATAGTTCAATCATCTGAAAATTTGCGGTGAGTGCTTGAGCGGTCAATATCTTACCTGCAGTAGAAAGGAACAAGAGCGATATGAAGTTGGAGAATCTGGAGAAAAAGAATCCCAGTTGGATGTCAAGTTAGAAGTTACTCAAATCAGAGTCCATGGATGTGCAAACATTTATTTTTGACAAAAAAAAAAAATCTAATAAAGTCTTAATGTACCTTTGTATATATTTTTTAACATCAACACTTTTAAAAATAAAAGCCAAGACTTCTTAAAGGAATGAACTGCCTTTCACCTTTTATATCAAAGATTTAAAGTAATATATTACATAAGATGGAGGGCACAGCTAACCAAAACGTTTGCTTCACCAACCTACATATCTGCTAGAGGACATGTATGAGGACAACAGGACAGTGGTGAGATGTGTTGTAGGAGTGACAGATAGCTTAAAGGTGGAAGGTGCATCAAGGATCAGTGCTGAGCCCCTTCTTGTTTGCTCTGGTTATGGCCCGACTAACAGCTGAGGTCAGGCAGGAATTAGGGCTTTAACAGACTACTCGAGTAATCAACACATCGATTCCTAGGACATCTATCGAGTTTTTTTAATTTCTCGTCGAGTATTAGTGGTGACGTCATTACGCCGCCGTTACGTCATTGCGTCACTTGTCACGTGATCCACACCGGCGCAGGTTACAAAATGGATTCCTCCAAGCAGACAGATGGAGCAGAGCAGGCCCAGTCTTGAAAAACAGATAGAAATGCATCAATAGTCTGGAATTATTTCACTAAAGATGAATCTTTTGGTTCAACTACCGTAAGGAAAAAGAAAATGAATCAACTTCCTGACTGTTTGGAGCGCGTTGCGAACCGGTGTTACACCATATTTTGTGACCACTGTATATTGTGACCGTAGGGGGCGGTGTTGCATGCACTGTTGCAGGTCAAAGAATATGGTGTAACACCGGGTCCAATGACTGAACCAGAACCAGCTTCCTCTGACCTTGTTTCATAAACTAAAATCAAAAAATATTAATCTCTAAACCTATTCAACAAATCTATAAACATATTAATCTCTAAAACTAAACTTAATGCACACCACTGCGGGCGGTGGTGCGAGGTGGTCAACGCCCCCACTGTTTTTGTTTCGTTTTTGACGTGCATCATGTTTCTTCATGTTTGCAGCTTAATAATAATAATAATAGTAACTAATAGTTTAATTTTTCCTGTGACTTATTTGCAGTATGATAAATGGTAGGAGCATAATATATGCTCCCAATGTTTTGTTGGTCTTTTTTTTGTAAATAATGACCTTTATTGCGGTTTTATTTATTTAATTATTTTTGTATCTTTAGATCCTATGATGTCATCAAGTACTCAAGTTCTACTCGAGTTTTATGTTAATGTCGAGTTTTAAAATGATGTAGTCGTTCAACCCCTAGTAGGAATCCCCATGGACTATGATCTTTGCAGATTACATTGTAGGGAACAGGTGGAAGAGAACTTGGAGAGGTGGAGGTATGCACTTGAAAGAAGAAGAATGAAAGTCTGCCATAGTAAGACAGAGTACATGTGTGTGAATGAGAGGGATGCCGGTGGAACAGTGAGGCTACAAGGAGCATAGGTCACAAAGGTGCAGAACTTCAAATACTTGGGGTCCACTGTCCAGGAAAATGGGGAATGTGGTAAAGAGGTGAAGATGAGAGTCCAGGCTGGATAGAGTGGATGGAGAAAAGTTTCAAGAGTGATTTGTGACAAAAGGGTGTCAGCTGTAAGAGTTCCACTGACTGTAGCTCTTCCTCCAAGATGGCCGCCAATTAGCACCAGTTGTTGGCCATCCACCTGATGAGGCCAACCACTACTTAAGGCTGCAGTCCAGTGTGACTCATCGCTGAAGCATTGTACCCTTTTTGGTATTCATGCTTTTAGCCTGTATTGTCTGACAAACAAATCGTACTTACCTTGTTCTTGTGCCCGCAGTCATCCTGCCTCCTCGGCTCCTGTCCAGTCCTGGTCTTGCCGTGACTCTTGTCCTCGCCTCCTGTGCCTTGCCTTCCAGCCACTCGCCTCCCCAACCTGTCTTGCCTGCCCTGTTCGGTCCTTCATCTCTGGAGCTCCTTGTGGATTCCACTCTGTGCCTCACATCAGCGTCTCCACCTGTAAGAGAACGAAACACATGATCAACTGTGCTCTGCATTACAAAGTGGACCCAACTGACCCAGTTCTCCTTCCCAGGCGCTCCAGAGGACCACCTGTAAATAGAGATCCCTGTAAATAATAAACACCGTTAGTTTTTCTAAACCTGAGTCTTGCCTCGTTCTGTTCTCATACCAATTTGGGTTCCCAGAGCCTTGACATCAGCAAAGATCAAAGGAAAAGTTTACAAGACAGTGGTGAGACCAGCTATGTTGTATGGTCTGGAGACAGAGACATGGACAAAAAGACAGGAGAAAAAACTGGAAGTGGCAGAAATGAAGAAGTTGACGTTCTCCTTAGGAGTGACAAGGCTGGATAAAATTATGAATGAGATCATCAGAGGTACAGCACAGGTTGAACAACTGGGAAATAAAGTTAGAGAGGCCAGACTGAGATGGTTTGGACATGTCCAGAGGAGGGACTGTGGGTATACTGGTAGAAGAATGTTAGAAATGCAGCTGCCAGGAAAAAGACAAAGAGGACATACATGGATGCAGTTAGAGAGGACATGGAGGTAGTTGGAGTGAGGACAGAGTGAGATTGAGGAGGATGACGCACTGTGGAGACAACTGAAGAGGGAAAAGCTGAATGGAAATATATCCTAGTGTTCATAAATGATATTTGGTAAAATCTTAGACAAAAACATAAATATAAAAATGTTAAGCCTGATCTTAGTCATCTATTTAGTCCATCATCTATGTCAGGGGTCCTCAAACTTTTTGGGTTCAGGGACCCCTTACAGGGAAGAAAGTTTCAGGGACCCTCTCATAACCCTCATGTTAAATAATGTTCTTCAGTTTGTCTCTTTAATGCTATGGAAATATTTGTGTAACATAAATATTTAAGATCTGTTCTTTAATAATGTTAATACAGTTTTTATTCTTTTAAACATGGGATATTTTTCATTCAAGACACACCTAAATAAAACAATATTTAGTTTCAACTTCCAAAAATTACAGTTTTAAGAAAATTAACAGAATTTAAAAAAACTTTATCTATTCACATAATGAGCATAATAAATGCATTGTCACTTCTTCAGATTATTACAGAAAACTCTTTACATAAACTAAACAGAATCAGAACAGCAGTAGTCAAACCAAGTAACAGGGATTAATTTGTAAACTGATCGATGTCGGAACTCAAATAGCAGGTGGGCCAGCGGGGGGTACTCCCCCAGAAAATTATGAATAAAGTAAATGTGATTTCCTGCATTTTGGTGTATTTCAATGAGTTGTTAAACATCTATGTTTTTATAAATCATAATAATAATAATAATAATCATAATTAAAAATATATATATATTTTTCGCGAACCCCCAAGCACCGGCTTGCGGACCTACGTGTGTCCAAGGACCCCAGTTTGAGAACCACTGGACAATGTGTTGTGAATCACTCTCAGCTACTACCACATCAAAAATGCAATATTTGAAAAACTGATAAATTGTTTTTTTTGTGTTTTCTAAGGTCATTTGGCTGTGGCAGCCATCTTGACTTGGTTAGCTTCAGGTAATTATCAGATATAGACGAACGTCCAATAATTACCTGACAGAAATTAGGTTCTTGAGGTATTTTGCTAACAGACAGACACGGATGACTCATCGTTAAAGCCAAAGTTTAAAGCCAATATCTCACACAATGGGTGATGGCTAGAACATGTGTTGGGAACAATTCTCAGCTACTACCACTCAAAAACTGAGATATCTGTATAGTTATTTAGCTGTGGCAGCCATCTTTATAAATGTTTATCAGTTATAGAGGTGATCCAGTCCTCTGACAGCTTTATTAAATCCCATTGTATTCATGACATATTTTGCTAACAGACAGTTTTCTTGTTTCTCCATCAAACTCTTTCGTCACATTGAACCAAAGTGAAATGAAGCCTAATTAATTTGATGCATCGCTGCGTCGGCACATACGGGCGACACATTATATGTAAATCTCATGTCCATGTCTTCATGTATGTCCTCTCACACCCGTGTTGGATTCATGTTTCTCACCCTGACCACTGTCTGCGAGCGTGCAATCAGCACGTGCTGTTCAGAGTTAGCGCAGTTCACACTCCACGTTGAAAAGCAAAGAAGCGACACGTTTTGTCCATGATGCACACACATCCTCTCTGCCTCCCTGCTCCTCCTGATGCCTCCTAACACCTCCTCCACATAAGGTGAAAGCTCAGACTGACATGATTATTCTCCTTTTTTATCACCCGCTGCTAAAAAGCTAAAGGCGGGCGATAACATATTTGTCCATGTTTGCGCATGTGTTTGGATGTGTGTTAGCAAAATATCGCATGAGCTATTACATAGAGTTGAATGAAACTCAAAAAGCTTTTTTTTTTTTTCTTTTAGCTGCTCCCTTCTTCAGACTTAATTGTTTTTACACTGGATGCCTTTCCTGACATAACCACAAACCACCGAGCTACCACAACCTCTGTGTGGAGCAGAGAGCTGCCATCTAGGCCAGTGGTTCCCAACACAGGTCCTTGAGGAACACCATCCTGCATGTTTTTTTTGTTTTCTTGCTCCAACGCACCTGAATCAGTGATTTAATTACTTCCTCATCTTCTGCAGAAGCCTGTTAATCACCCATTCATTAAAAGCAGACATGTCACAGTAGGAAAACAACTAAAACATTCAGGATGGTGCTCCTCAAGGAGCAGTGTTGGGAACCATTGATTTTGGGCACCCGAAAAAGCAGATGGTGAGGGTTAAAGGCCTTGCTCAAGGTTCCAGAGTGGGGCAAATGAGGGTGGAGGCAGGCGGGGGTGTCTCACCCCTCCCACCTTCATCCCGATGCCGTCAGTGCAGGGAGTCGAACCAGTGACTCTTCGAGCACATGCACACCTTCTCCAAACGCTGCCGCACCACTCCACTGAATGCAACTCAGAGAGTATTCATTGGATGAATATCTATACCTTTCAGACTAAACCTTATTCAAAATGGCCACAAAAGGCAACTGGTATTGAAAATACTGCAATTGATTTTACCCTGTACAATTTATAGATGCTGATCTAAAATGTGAGGTGGTAGTAGCAGAGACTGACCACTAAAAATTTAATTATCCCAATCTAAAACTAGAGAAACTGTATTTCCTGTGAAAATGCAGTGTGAATGCTTATTGCTGAAAAACTTGCTGAGAAACAACTAAAATTAGCTAAAACAGCTGAAATGTAGCTGAAATGGAAGAACACGCCTAAGCAGAAGAAAGCAGAAAGAGCACATATTTGCTGAATTAGGTTTAAATGAGGAGAAATAAGCACACAAATGCTGAAAAGTAGCTGAAAAGGAGGAAATAAACTTAAACGTCCAGAATGAAGTGGAAGGAGCTGAAATGAGCAACAAGAAAGTGGAAGCTGAAATTAGCAAAACACAGCTGAACAGTAGCTAAAAAGGCAGAAAGAAGCTTAAATTACCAGAAGGAAGTGGAGAGAGCACATTTTTACAGAATTAGGCTGAAGAAAGTTTAAACGAGCGCAAAAAGGTGGAATTATCTGAAAAAGCTCAAATTAACATAAAAACAGCTACATAGTAGCTGAAAGAGTAGAAAAAATGTTGAAACTTGCAGAAATAAGCTAAAAGGAGCATAACAAGCTGAAATAAGCAGAAATAAATAAGAAGAAGCATACAAAGTTGTAGTTAGCAGAAAGAATCTAAAAGGAGCACAAAACAGATAAAAAAACAACTAAAGTTAGCTGAAATTAGGATTTAAAAAAAAAAAAGTGCATAAGGAAGTTGCAAGAAGCTGAACCAGAACAAAATGTGAAAGGATCAATAAAAGGTTGTAAACAGATCTATAGATTTGAAGGATGTAAAAGGAGTTCATTTTATTTTCTAAGAGAAAGATAATGGCAGAAAAGGATATCCATACATCCATTAACTTTTACCCGCTTCTTCCATTTTGGGTCTAGGGGGTCGCCGGTCCAGCAATCACTGTGTGAGGGGCGGGGTACACCCTGGACAGGTCACAAGTCCATCACAGGGACACATCGAAACAAACGAGACAAACAACCATTCACTCTCTCACTCACACCTAGGGACAATTCAGAGTCACCAATCAGCCTAACACGCAAGTTTTTTGTCTGTGGGAGGAAATCGGAGTACCCGGAGAAAACCCACGCATGCACGGCGAGAACATGCAAACTCCACCAAGAAAGGCCCCTGGACCGGGATTTGAACCGGGGACCTGCTCGTTGAGAGGCAGCAGCTCTACCAGTTGCGCCACCGTGCTGTCCACAGAAAAGGATAAAAATTTTAAAAAGTTAAAATTGAACCAATACTAAAAGTCAAAGCAGGATTGCTCTGAAAGAGCTGAACATTTTAATTTGTTGAAATAGTTTGAAAACCGCGGGACCGCGCCACAAAAAAAGTACGGAGGACAAATGGATCCCAACTGTGTGAATGCTTCACAAACATTCGCACAGTTCTGGTTGCCCTTCAACAAATACCAGGCTTGTAAATAATATATAAGGAAAATTTGCATAAACTACAAATCCCAGCGGTTCCAGTTCCCAAACCAATGTATTTGTGTGACTGATGTTTGGAAATACGTCAGGATAAAATCAGACAATATCTTAGAAATGATACATTCATTGATCTCAGTCGAGCTTAGCAAGAGTCTGTGACTTATTCATTTATTTTAATCAAAGCAAATCATGTACCCTCGGCAATTTCAAAGACTGAGGCTGCAACACTTCACCCTCAGTTGATACAAATCCAAAAGCTCTCACGATGGACTGGAAGCCTCTTCCTTCATCGCTGACAAACACCAAAGGATTGTGGGATTGCCGGCCAACTGTCTTGGCACAGACCCATCTGGTTGGCTGCTGGCAGGGCGATGAGACTGTGATGTTCGCTCCAGCAGGCCTCCCGCGATCGCTGCACCAGCAAACCACAGCAACACACCTTGGCTGGCTGTTTTGGCTGCCTTCCTGAGCTTAGAATATCAAAAAAAAAAAAAAAAAAAAAGCTGGGCTTGGCTCCGCCCCCTCCCTGTCCCTCAATTTTCCTCCATCAGCCTCCCTTTCTCACCCAGCCAGATGAGCGAGCACCAAAATAAGGATCAGTGGATATTTATACGCCGAAAAACATCAAAAAGATGTCACAACGTTGGTGATGAAGCGTTAGACATCTCAAGCCTCGCTGTGGACAGCAGCCTGTTCCTTCACACCTCGGTGGCGCTAAAAAAAAGGTGCGATGGTTCTGTGCAAAACATCAGTGAGTTGGTCGATCAACTTACCTGTTAACTAATAAGCACAAATGTATCCATACGGGGGCAGCACGGTGGCGTAACTGGTAGAGCTGCTGCCTCTCAGCGAGCAGGTCCTTGGTTCAAACCCCGGTCCAGGGGCCTTTCTAAAAAAGCTGAAAGTAGCTGAAAAAAGTTTAAATTTGCACAACGAAGCTGAAAGAAGCTGAAGCTGAACAAAATGTGAAAGGAGCAGTAAAAGGTTGTAAATGGGGGAGTGGTGGCGCAGAGGTTAGAAGATGGGCTTGTGATCGGAAAGTCACAGTTTCACCTCCAGGTACCGTCAACAGCAAAATGTGGGTGGAAAAGGTGAAACACCCACACCTCCCTCCACCCTCACTCGCCCCACTCTGGGCCCCTGAGCAAGGCCCTTAACCCCCACCATCTGCTCCCTAAACAGGTCTCTCTTGAAAATGAGTACTCGTGGCTCAATGAGACTAACCTGGATAAATAAAGTGTAAATGAAAAAAAAAAAAATCTAAAGATTTGAAGGATGTAAAATGAGCTCAATTCATTTTCTGCGAGAAAAAAGTGGCAGAAAAGGCTAAATATTTCAAAAAGCTAAAGTTGCACCAATACACAAAAGTCTTAGCAGGATTGTCCTGAAAGAGCTGAACGTTTTGCTTTATGATTTTTTGAAATAGCACAAAAAATTGTGGAACAAGAACGATGCCGAAAAACACACGGAAGAAAAAAGGATCACAATAGTGTGAATGCTTCATGAACATTCACACTATTAATTTGATCTTTACCTGGTTCTAAAATTATTCACATCTAACTTCAGATGTACAAAATCCCACAATAGTCTTTTTTTTAATTACTTATTTAATAAGAACCAAAAATGCTGTGACTGGATTAAACAGAGGTAAAGGCCAGCTCGTTTTTATTAAAACACCAATGGAAGGAGTGTGGACTTTCTTTTCCCACTGACTCTAAAAAGTGTTAAACTAAAGTTTAAAGCGCTGAACACAAACGGATCATTTTATTTTACAGCCTAAATGGCAACATCTCATCAGAGACAAGTCCTTCAAAGCTCAACTTACTATCTTAAACCACATAAAACACACCTGTCCGCTCTAACTCCGCCACGTTAGGTCATCTTCAATAGAGGATACAAATCACCAGCAAAGAAAAATCGTTTCCAGCCGGGGGGAAGCACATGGATTCCATTCAGAAGTAGTTTTTCTTCTGCCGAGTGGCCTGATCTCTCGCAACATGTGTGGGCCACACGCTGGATGGGCCGTCCTCTTGGCTCGCTTAAAGTCAGGAGGTTTGCACAGCACCTGTGCGTCATGCCTCTCTCGGCTCTGCTTCCGTGTGTTTGTTGTCGACGCAAATTAAAACACCCGTGGAACTCGGTCATCTGTGAAAGCACACAGCTGTTGTGTGAAAATGCAAAATAAAAAAACAAAACAAAACTTGTGCTCATAAGTTTATGTTGGGTAGAAATTACATTTAGTTTTAGGAACCGAGGCCCCCGAGGAGCCCGAGGTGGCCCCGTCCCCTTCACTTAACTCTAATTTGTAACATAGATGGACTTGCACGCTGAGTTGGGAACTCCCTGCCAGCTAAATAATACACAACACCTGTTACTTGTTTGCTCGCATGGCAGATGCAAGGCCATATTCTCTTCATTAAGTCCATGTGCAAACGTTCTGTTCTGTCTACCAATAAAGAGGGTTTTATTCAGCTTCCCTCAAGCTTGTTTCAAATCCACACGGCATTAAACTGTGTGATTAAATGGGCTTTGTGGTCAGATAAATAACAGAAGAACAGAACTCAGCTGTGTTGACATGAAGCTGAACGCAGTAAATGCGTGACTAACGTCGCTCTCTTTTTTCTTCTTTCGGCTGCTCCCTTTTTCAGGGGTCGCCTCAGCGAACTAACTCACACGAAGACTTGGCAACTGTTTTTACACCGGATGCCCTTCTCGATGCAATCACAGACCACCGAGCTACCACAGCCCTCTGTGTGGAGCAGAGAGCTGCCATCTAGGGTGCCCAGTGGAGCAGATGGCGGGGGTTAAGGGCTTTGCTGGCCTTACTGGTTTGTCAATGTTCCAACCCTCACCTATGGTCATGGTCACTGTGACTGAATAAAACAAGGGTGGCAAGACAGTCTCAGAGATAAAGTGAAAAGCTTCATCATCATAGAGGAGCTCAGAGTAGGAGGCTCAGAGTAGAGCTCCTCCTCATCGAAAGGAGTCATCTGAGGTGGTCTGATAAGAATGCTGGTTACCTCCCTCTGGAGGTTTCTGGGCACAAACCACTGGTAGAAGAACCTAGGGGAGGCCAGAACCCGCTGGAGGGAATGTCAGAGTCCGAGACGTTTTATTGTCATTTAAACTAGGTACAAGTCCATATTGAAACGAAACAGTGTTCCTCCAAGATCAGGGTGCAACACAAAACATAAAGTGCAAAAATAGTAAAAAATACAGTGCAGATACACAACAGCACAATCAATACAAACAGACCTATAACAAATACAAAAGAACATCTATACGGTGGCCCTGAGGTGTAAATGAGCAACATAAAAAAAAAAAAAAAAAACAGAATTACATTTGACAAAACAGAATCACATTTGAAAAAAAACAACAAAAAAAAACAGAAATACATTTGAAAAAAAATGGAATTACATTAAGCCAAAGTGGAAGTGGCCAAAGCGCAAGTGGCTAAAGCGCAAGTGGCCAAAGTGGAAGTGGCCGGAATCACATTAGCAAAAACGGAATTACATTTGAAAAAATGGAAT
>NC_056520.1:21232593-21234068 GCF_014905685.2 Nematolebias whitei
CCGGAATCACATTAGCAAAAACGGAATTACATTTGAAAAAATGGAATCACATTTGAAAAAAATAAAAAAAATGGAAATACATTTGAAAAAAATGGAATTACATTAAGCCTAAGAGGAAGTGGCCAAAAACGGAAGTGGCTAAAGCACAAGTGGCCAAAGCACAAGTGGCCGGAATCACATTAGAAAAAAACGGAATTACATTTGAAAAAAAATCGAATTACATTTGAAAAAAAAAATAAAACGGAATCACAGTTGAAAAAACAGAATTACATTAGAAAAATTGAGTCATTCAAAAATTAAATTAACATTTTTTTCTATTGTAATTCCGTTTTTCAAATGTAATTCTGTTTTTTCTAAGATGATTCAGTTTTTTCAAATGTCATTTCATTTTTTTCTAAAATGATTCTGGCCACTTGCGCTTTGGCCAGTTCCACTTTCGCTTAATGTAATTTCATTTTTTTTCAAATGTAATTCCGTTTTTTCCAAATGTTGTTGTGTTTTTTCAAATGTAATTCTGTTTTTTTTTATGTTGTTCATTTACACCTCAGGGCCACCGTACATATAAACCTAATCTAAACATTTCAATCTAAACAAGTAATTAAGAGACAAGGCTAGAGACACGTGTTGTTAGTGTATGTGTAGGTAGTACATGAGGTAGAAACGTTTTGGGCTGGGAACTAAACATTCACAATACATGTTTTTCTGGGCGATTAATTGTCTCAGAAATTATTGCGATAAACGATAATATTGTTTGAAATTTGACAATAATTAGTAATTATTATTAGTTAGTTTGCCTACGCCTTGGGCCGGCCCTGTATCTCAGTTTCTATCAGACATGTTTTGTCTAAACATTAAAGAAATTGTACCAAAAAAGTAAATTATTTTTTTTTACACTTGTCTTTGCTGTCAATATTGTCACGCCTTGCAAAACATAATTTTCTAATTCTGTGTCAAATACCTGATGCGATTTTTAACAAGTCTCGGCTCACTTGTAAATTGAGAAGTGCGAAGCAACAGGAGTCAACCACAAGAATGCAGCGGAGTAAACTTTTTGTCTGCAGGTGTGATTGCACCTTTCGCTTCATTCAAATTTAATCCCATTCCACCCCATAAAAAAAAAAAATCGAAAGCTGGTGTTGAAAAATCCTCTGACGCTCAGAGCTTTTGTCACATTAGTCAACAAGGCCTTGTGACTACAGGCTGTTTACAAGCTGAAGCCTCTCTGCTCTCCGTCACGTAGCTCCACAACTGGAGGGGCGTCGTGCAATCAAAGCTCGCCGACCCCCCCCCCCCCTTTGAGGGGGTCTTTGAAATCTGGCCCTCATCCTCGTGCGTGAGCGCATCACGCTGCATTAGACGGTAAATATTTGACGACCGGCAATATCACAAGCTGCAGAGAAACCTCCTAGCATGCAGCTGTAACCCCCCCCCCCCCCCCGCCCCCAATCCTTTATCCTCCCCTCCTCGCAGTCCTC
>NC_056520.1:21234078-21239893 GCF_014905685.2 Nematolebias whitei
CCCCCCCCCCGCCCCCAATCCTTTATCCTCCCCTCCTCGCAGTCCTCCACCCTGCCTGCCTGGCTTCTGCAGACAGAGCTGGTTTATAGCTCAATTGTGCATTTTGCAGATAAAGTAGCAAAACTACTAGAGGCAGTGTTGTGAGCGCCCGTTGCCACAGCAACCCTCGTAGGGAGACCAGGTTCTCCATTACTACTTAATTTAGGCCCTCTAATTGCATTCCACACAATCTGTTGGCCACAATGTTGTGCAGAGGAAGAAGAAGTTGAAGCTGAGTGGGGGTGTGTGTGTGTGTGGGGGGGGGGGGGGGGGGAGCGGCTGGTCCTCGGTAAACCCCTGCCTGGGAGCAAACGCACTGAAACGAGGCGCTAATGGCTTTGAAATTGTCTTTATTGCCGTTTGCGCTGATAGAATGTGTACTTTAAAGATGGGGCCGCGACATTAAATTTAATTTTGCACAAATTTCAGGAGCGCGTCGTCTTTAATTTTAGGAGAAAGTCAGGTAAATACACTGTTGAGTTGAAAGAAGATGGATAATAATGGAACATTGCTCTAATTGTTTATGCGTTCGTCCTCTGAAGCTCTTTTAACACACGCACATACACGTACGCACAAACATGGGGTTGTGAGCTTCAGCGTCTCTTTGAACCTCCGCAGGCTGTGACCCGGGGAGAAAACTGGCCCACGATGCTCTTCTTCTGAAATGATTGCAAACTGTTGGGCTAGTGTTTTCGGGTTCCTGACACCCCCCCCCGTGCACGTTTCAGAGCCACAAACAAGATTCAACAGAGCCTCAATTATTCAGCACACTGCACAGCCACTTCACCAACGGCCTCCACCACACAGCCAAAACACACTCCTCGTGTGGGTCATGGTGGGTGCACACTGACGCTGTTGGCTTCTTTTATTTGTATTTCTTTAAACTTCAGCAAGTTGTTTTGAATAAAATGCTAAGGTGAGGACTTGTAGACGGTTACTATAGTATTTCAACAAAACTACATCAATTCGTTCTGTCTAAAGGTTCAGTTCCAAAATAAAACGAGACAAAACTAAATGAGCAAAGAAAAACTTTACACAAAAACAACTCGTGGTGGCGTCATAACCAACATCACCAACAAAAACCTTCAATGAAACCTCAAGTATTTCCAATAACACGTCAAAATCTTTTTTTCACTGTTATGCCGATGATAGTCAGATCTATATGCCACTAAAAAAGAAAGATGCCTCCTCAATCAGGCCACTTCTGTTGTGTCTTAAAGACATCAAAGCCTGGATGTCTTTAAACTTCTTAAATGTCAATGAAAAGAAAACAGAAGTGATGGTGTTTGGTCCTAGTGGCTCTTGTGACCCTTGCCCTGTTGATCTGGGTCCTCTGGCACCACATTGAAAGAAAACTGTTTCTAACTTGGGTTTTTAAATGGACAGCGGTTTTTAAATTAGATTCCCAGATTGGAGCGGTGGTCAAGACCAGTTTTTATCACTTCTGACCACTGGCTATTGCTGGAAACAGTAATCCATGCCTTTGTCACCTCTCGGCTGGATTACTGTAACGCTCTTTACCTTGGAGTCAGCCAGTCCTCCCTCAGACGCCTCCAGTTGGTCCAGAACGCTGCTGCTCGGCTTCTAACTGGAGTTCAACAGAGGGAACACCACCCCCACTCTGGCTTCCCTCCACCGGCTGCCTGTTCATTTTAAGATTCTTTTATTTGTTTATAAAAGTTTAAATTAGGGATGGGGCCAATCCGATCCAGTATCGGTATCAGCCTCTGATACCAGCATAATTTACGTATCGGATTTTCCAATCCAACCTGCAGACATTTCCGATCCATGATGCATGTTGGCTTCAAATTATGGAATGGATTTCCTGAATGGAGGCATGTCTCATGAACCCAGAGTAATAAGACCCGCCTCACATTCAGGAAATCCATTCCAGTTTGCAGCCAGCTACAACGTGAGGACTGAGTTAGCAGCACTGTGGCTAACAACTAACCAACTTTTCATTTAAACATGTCCGCCGTGTGGAAGTATTTTACACTAGAAACACTACAAAACAAGACAGCAACGTGCCATGTCCTCAGAGCCATAGCACCACATTAAACCGCGGTAAAGTTAGTTTTACGTTGGACATTCGAGCTCCGGGGCTTCAGCGGTCTGTTATTTTCGTTCAGTCCGGAGAAGGCACTCTGATTTCATTCAGCCACGCTCAGTCTGTCCATCTCGGAGGAGGGACAGACTGAATGCGGCTGACCGAGATCAGGCTGCTTGCTTCGGATTGAACAAGAAGAAGACATCGCTGAAGCCCCAGAGCTCAAATGTTTACTGAGAAGTTGCTAAACTTCATCGTAATTAATGACAAACTGCTATCAGTTGTAGAAAACGAAGGATTTTGCAGCTTGATACTTGCAGCCAAGATATAGTTTACCCCCCAGGAGATATTTATCAGTACAACAGTAGACAATCGTACAAAAAACATATGATTTGAAAATTACAAGAAAATTATATATATATACTAAAAACAGGATCAGGTCTGTGTTGGTTTATGCCATGAACTTAGCAGATGTTTAAAGCCATTTAACATTTTATTTAATTTAATTAATTTATTCATTCATTTAAAATAAACAAAACAAATTCATCAAAAAGAAAACATGGAATGAAAAGACTACAGAAAGAAGAAAAATCTTATATCCGCCCCTTGTTTAAAAAAATACAAAATAACTTTAAACAATCACAAATTAATCACTTTAATATCCACTTTAAAGCTAGGAATAAAAAGAAACATGTTTTGTGTTAGCAGGATTTGATTCTAACTTTAAAACTTATCCAACATTAATAAAACTTACCTCAAGTTGCCTTTTTGGACATACATGCATGTATTTGTACAAAATGTACTTGAGAGGAGATTATTACAGCCTCATATAAAAATCAGTGATGATGATGATATCGGAACTGGATCGGTATCGGACGATATTTAGATTTAGGTATCGGGATCGGATCAAAAGTAAAAAATGTGGATCGGTGCATCCCTAGTTTAAATGGTCTTGCTCCATCCTACCTCTCTGATCTGCTTCCCCCATACTCTCCTGCTCGGTGCCTCAGATCAGCTGATCAGCTGCTCCTGGAGGTGCCGAGGTCCAAACGGAGGCTCAGAGGAGACAGAGCTTTTTCTGTTGCTGCTCCAAGACTGTGGAACGATCTCCCTCTTCTCATCAGACGAGCCTCTTCACTGTCCAGTTTTAAAACTCTTTTAAAAACACATTTTTACTCCCTGGCTTTTAGCACAGACTGAATTTTGCTCTGCACTGTTTTTATTGACCTTAATGTTTTAACAACTGTTTAATGTGTTTAAATGTTCTTGATTTTATATGTACAGCACTCTGCGGCAGCTGTGGTTGTTTTAAAGGGCTTTATAAATAAAGTAATATTATTATTATTATTATTATTAATAAATAATCTACAATTCAATTCAGTTTATTTCTATAGCACCAAGTCACAACAGAAGTCATCTCAGGACACTGAACAGAAACATTCATATATAAAAATATAATTTAACATTATTTATCTGAGGAGCAGACTGCTTTGAATTTAACTCCATCACAGACTCTCATCTTGAGCATGAAGGCGACAGTGGAAAGGAAAAAATCCCTCATGATGAAGAAACCTTTAGCAGAACCAGACTCAGGACAAGCGGTCATCTGCTTCGACCAGCTGGGTGTGAGAGGAACAGATACACAATGGCAGGTTGAGAATCACATTAAGATAGAAATAGTATCAAATGAGAAATATTCAGTTTTAACAAATCATTTAAGGAAATGAGGTCAGTTTGTCCTCCAGTAGTCTAAGCCTATAGCTGTATAACAAGCCAACCCTAACTATAGGATTTATCAAAAAGGAAAGTCTTAAGCCCAGTCTTAAAACTGGACAATGTGTCAGCCTCATGGACAGAAACTGAAAGTTGGTTCCACAAGAGAGGAGCCTGATAACTGAAAAATCTGCCTCCCATTCTGCTTTTGGAAACTCTAGGAACCACAAGTAAGCCTGCAGTCTGAGAGTGAAGTGCATTGTGAGGAGAATATGGGATAATAAGATCTGTAATATAAGATGGAGCTAAGTTGTTGAGGGCTTTGTAGGTTAAAAGTAAGATTTTGAATTCTATTCTGGATTTGACAGGGAGCCAATGGAGAGAAGCTGAAACTGGAGAGATATGATCTCTCCCACTAACTCCAGTTAAGACTCTGGCAGCAGCATTTTGGATCAACTGAAGACGTTTTAAGGAAGTATTTGGACACCCAGATAATAAACCATTACAATAGTCCAGTCTAGATGTGATAAATGCATGGACCAGTTTCTCTGCGTCATTTTTAGATAAGATGTTTCTAATTTTAGTGATATTACGCAGACGGAAGAAGGCAGTTCTAGTAATGTTTTTAATGTGGGGGATAAAAGACATGTCCTGATCAAAAATAACACCAAGATTTTTAACATTAGAGCTGGAGGACAGATTAATGTCATCCAAGGAGGGAGAAAGACTGAAAAATTAATTCCTAAGATGCTCAGGTCCAAAAAATAAACCTCAGTCTTGTCTGAGTTTAAAAACAGAAAACTTAGGGTCATCCAGGTTTTTATTTCTTTAAGATGCTTGTAGTCTAAGTAACTGATTGGATTCATTAGGTTTCATGGACACAGGAAGCGGACAGATGGCACCGTTGTAACTCTCATGGCATTTTATCATGAGGGACACTTTGAAGCCTTCAGTTAGCCTCAAAGTCTAAAGGTGGGTCTGGGAATGATCTCATGTCCAGATTAACTTACATCAATCACATTGTACTGTATGTATTTATACACTGCAGTCACATGCTCACTTGCAGACGTTGCAGAGTGCAACACATTTGATTGGTTAATTGGGATCCAGAAAGTACTTCCTACGTCAAAGCATCCATCTTGGATTTTAAGATAGAAAATGATACTAAAGAAGAATTTGGGTTTTGTGATGTTGTTAACAAGGTTTTTCCAACTGGAAACTCAGAAACTTGAAGTTCAAACAGATTGTGCAAATCCAATTGTCAACTTTTTTTAGGCATTTGGCACGCAGTAACTATTGAAGACAGGTTAAAGACACAAATTGGAGAGAAAAAATGACAAGCTTCAATTGAAATAACACTGTATTAGTACTAAACACACCTTTTAGAATAAATTGTAAATGACATGCAATTTGTTAAACCCTAATTTAGCCCCATAGTGTCCCAGTTATGTATAATTTTGATTGCAGTTTATTAATTTTTTGTCTCCAGTCAGTCACAATTTAGTCTTCGTAGGTCAAATAATGCGGCACAGTGGCTCAGTTGGTAGAGCTTTTGTCTCTCAGTGAGAAGATTGCCAGTTCAAATCCCATCCGGGGACCTTCATGGGTGAAGTTTGCATGTTCTTTCCATGCATGTGTGGGTTTTCTCCAGGTACTCCAGTTCCCTCCCACAGACCAAAGACATGTATGTTAGAATGATTGGTAACTCTAAATTGTTCCTAGGTGTGAGTGAGAGAGAGAATGGTTGTTTGTCTCTATGTGGCCCTGTGATGGACTGGAGACCAGTCCAGGGTGTCCCTGTGATGGACTGGAGACATGTCCAGGGTGTCCCTGTGATGGATTGGAGACCAGTCCAGGTGTCCCTGTGATGGACTGGAGACCAGTCCATGTGTCCCTGTGATGGACGGGAGACCTGTCCAGGGTGTCCCTGTGATGGACTGGAGACCAGTCCAGGGTGTCCCTGTGATGCCTGGAGACTAGTCCAGGGTGTCCCTGTGATGGACTGGAGACCAGTCC
>NC_056520.1:21239903-21240401 GCF_014905685.2 Nematolebias whitei
GACTGGAGACCAGTCCAGGGTGTCCTTGTGATGGACTGGAGACTAGTAAGGGTGTCCCTGTTATGGACTGGAGACCAGCCCAGGGCGTCCTTGTGATGGACTGGAAACTAGTCCAGGGTGTCCCTGTGATGGACTGGAGACTAGTCCAGGGTGTCCCTGTGATGGACTGGAGACCAGTCCAGGGTGTCCCTGTGATGGACTGGAGACTAGTTCAGGGTGTCCCTGTTATGGATTGGAGACTAGTCCAGGGTGTCCCTGTGATGGACTGGAGACCAGTCCAGGGTGTCCTTGTGATGGACTGGAGACTAGTCCAGGGTGTCCCTGTTATGGACTGGAGACCAGTCCAGGGCATCCTTGTGATGGACTGGAAACCAGTCCAGGGTGTCCCTGTGATGGACTGGAGACCTGTCCAGGGTCTCACACAGTGCTGGTTGGAAATGGGCACCAGTGAACCCCTGCAACCCAAAAAGGAAGAAGCAGGTAAAGATAATGGATGGA
>NC_056520.1:21240801-21269603 GCF_014905685.2 Nematolebias whitei
AGATCTGAAGCTCCCGACCTTGACCTCTCTAAGTGGCTTTAAGAATCTGTTGGACTCCTGGCAAGGACCAATGCAGACATGTTCCTGTTTTTAGTTTTTTACATTCGCCTTATAATCTAGATGTTTTTGTTACTTTTTTGCCATCTTATTTAAAAAAAATATATAAAAAAATCTGTATGCCTTTTTATAACTGTCTACTGTTGTCGTTGTTGTCCATTGTTGTCATCATTCTTTGGTGAACTCAGGTCTCTTTTGTAAATGAGTACTCGAGGCTCAGTGGGATTAAACTGTCTAAATAAAGGTTGAATGAATGAACATAAACATATTATATATAACTTTATATGTATTTTTATATGTATTTTTTTTTATATATTATATGTGGTAAAAATAATTTTCTTGTCACATAATTTTCAGTATATTGCAACATTTCCCTCTATCTGTTTAAAACACCAGTTTAGTGTTTTCATCTAATACAGAAAATGTTTTTATGTGGATTGAGTTGCTCTCTCATTCTGATCTCATCTTATTCTCTGTCTACTTTTATAAACAACGCTAAGCTCTACCAGTTTTTAACATTTTTTTTAAACTGCAGGAGAAAATCTTTTTTTAGACTTCAAATCAGACGATTTTAATGAAGCCCAAGGACAGAAAACGTGCACGTTTTTCTCAGTCTTTGGAGAGTTTCACCTCGTGTTACGGTGACAAAAATCTTTATCCACTTAATATTATAATAATTTTTTAAAGAAAATGCTGATTTTTATTTATTTATGAAACATAAATTTGAATATAAAATAAGTATTTTATCTTTACCAAGTCTTTGTTTCCAGTCAGCTATAATTATGCAAAGATATCCCATATTCCCTGGCTTCATTAATAAAAATAAAACCTTTGGATTCTAAAATCACCCCCCAAATTTCTCTGCAATGTCACACATTTCCAGTGGTGGGTACAGTTCAGCTAATCTGCTAACAACTGAACCACAGGTACATTTTTGGTTTAGCGGATTAGCATTTTTGCTAACTTTGGAAAACTTTAGCAAAATTAGCTTCCGCTAAATTAGGTTTTGCTAACTTTGTGTCCGCCATCAAAATGCACAAGCTTGTTCTAGTTTGTTGTGGGCGTGTCTCGAAGAGTAAGTTATGCACGCTATCGGCTTGCTACACGTACACGTGACAAGACGTGAGTGGTCAATGCAACTTCAACTGGAAAGAGACAAAGAGGTGTGAAGCAGACTGGGAGACAGTTGTATTAGCCATTCTGCATGAGGGGGACTAAACAGAGAGGGGCTGAAATGGTGTAGAGGTAGGGCAGCCAACTTGGGACCAGAAAGTTGCGGCTCAACTCGCTGCCATGCCAACATGTCGTGGAGTTCGTGAGCAAGACACCCATTCCCTAATTGCTCCCGGGGCACTTGTATAGCTGCCCACTGCTCCACCTGGGTGCATCTCAGGTGTGATGGGTTAAATGCAGAGAACTAATTTTGTCATTGTATGGGAACATATAATGATGACAACACATAGCGCTTAGCAGTTAGTGGTTTTGCATTAGGTTCTGCTATTTTTTTTACCTATTTAGCATAAGTAAAGTATTTTTTTTGTCAGCGGAATATGGATTACCCTTCTTCTTTTACTTCTTTTGGCTTTTCCCTCTTTAGGGGTTTCCACAGCAAATTCTCATCCTCCATCTCACTCTGTTCTCTATTTCCTCTGTCCTCATTCTAACTACATCCATGTCCCCTCTAACTGCATCCATATATCTACTCTTTGGAATTTATCTTTGTCTTTTTCCTGGCAGCTGCATTTCTATTATCCTTCTACCAATATATACACTGTACCTCCTCTGGACATGTCCAAACCATCTCAGTCTGGCCTTTCTAACTTTATCTCCCAGTTGTTCAACCTGTGCTGTACCTCTGATGACCTCATTCCTAATTTTATCCATCCTTATCACTCCTAAGGAGAACCTCAACATCTTCATTTCTGCCACTTCCAGTTCTTTCTCCTGTCTTTTTGTCAATGCCACTGTCTCCAGACCATACAACATAGCTGGTCTCACCACTGTCTTGTAAACTTTTCCTTTGACCTTTGCTGACACACTTTTGTCACAAATAACTCCTGAAAATTTTCTCCATCCTGCCTGGACTGTCTTTTTCACCTCTTTACCACATTCCCAATTTTCCTGGACAGTGGACCCCAAGTACTTGAAGTCCTGCACCTTTGTGACCTATGCTCCTTGTAGCCTTACTGTTCCACCGGCATCCCTCTCATTCACACACATGTACTCTGTCTTACTATGGCTGACTTTCATTCCTCTTCTTTCAAGTGCATACCTGCACCTCTCCAAGTTCTCTTCCACCTGTTCCCTACAATGCCATCTGCAAACATCATAGTCCATAGGGATTCCTGCCTGACCTCATTTGTTAGTCGGTCCATAACCAGAGCAAACAAGAAGGGGTTCAGAACTGACCCATGATGCACTCCCACCTCCTCTTTTAAGCTATCTGTCACTCCTACAACACATTTCACCACTGTCCTACTGTCCTCATACATTTCCTGTACCAGTCTAACATGTCCTGCTGTCCTCATACATGTCCTCTAGCAGATATGTAGGTTGGTGAAGCAAATGTTTTGGTTAGCTGTGCCAACTATTTCTTAAATTGTTGAATTTAGCAATGTAGTCTTTGGTGGTAAAATCCTTCCCACTTCTTTTGCAAGACGTTCAAGATGCTCTTTAACACCCAGACATGTTTCTGACCTGTTGCCATTTAAATTAATTAGTACAGAAACAAGCTTTACCAGGTGTTTAATTAAAAGTTCACAACATTTTCAGGCTTTTGTTGCCTTTTTCAGGTGGTTTTAGCAACATAAAAATGAGACAAATCCCCCAATTTTAGTATGTATTTCCAGTTAAATACAGCATTAAAGGATTTTGCTAATAACTGCCCGCTGTTTTCTGTTGTAAATTTTATAGAAAAGATGTTGTATTTGTGTATGAGAAGCACTAACAGATACAATTTAGCTGCTGAAAATGGCTTATAGTACATCATGATGAAACTATTTCAACTAAAAGCTCTTAAATAGTGTCATTTTCAGGATGTTGCAGCTAAATCCCCTTTGGTTGTGGAGTCCTTCCGCTTCTTCTTGCATCACTCTCCCAGTCTTCATTTCACCTGTGTAGCGATTTTTCCAACTGTCACAAGGTGAAATTGTAAAAGATCGATTTACACAAGCTGAACTGCAAGGGGAGTTATTGACACAAGCTGACCCTTCAGCCTTCTTTTGCTCCTCTATCTCCTCAGAGGGCTCTCTTCATCTCTCTCTTCCTCTATTTTTGTCCTTTACGCACCTTCAGTTGAAGCAACATGCTGGATGTTATGAGGTGCCGTTTGTAAAGTTACAAAGTCAAAAATTAACAGCAATATTTTGGTTTATTTAGCCTTTCATAAGAAAAAAGTTTTTTTTTTTTCCAAATCCTACTTTCACTGTTATTCATATATTTATAAATGCCATAGTTCTAAACTAAATATTTAATGTACAAGCTAAATATTTAGTTTACAAATTAAATATTTATCTTGCAAGTTAAATATTTAGTTAGCAAGCTAAATATTTAGCTCTAAGTTAAATATTCAATTTACCAACTACATGTTTATGTCCAAGCTAAATGTTTAATTTACATACTAAATATTTAACTTACAAGTTAAATGTTAAATATTTAGTCTGTGAACTAAATATTTAGGTGTAAATTAAATATTTATTGTCAAAGCTAAACATTTATTTCCAAAACTAAACATTTAATTTCCAAACTAAACTTGTAACGGCTAAGCTAAACATTTAATTCCTAAACTAAATAGTTAATTTACTAACTAAATGTTTAGCTCTGACCTAAATATTAATTTTCTAAGCTAAACATTTAATTTTCAAAGTTAATATTTAATTTGCTAAATATTTAGGTCGAACCTAAATATTTAACTTGAAAGTTAAACATTTAGCTAGCAAGTTAAACATTTAGGTCTGAGCTAAATATTTAGTTAGCAAATGAAATATTTATTTTGGAAATTAAATGTTTAGCTTGGAAAATAAATATTTAGGTCCGAGCTAAATATTTAGTTAGCAAGTTAAATATTTAGTTTTGGAATTAAATGTTTAGCTTAGAAATTCAATCCATCCATTATCTTTTACCTGCTTCTTCCATTTTGGGTCACGGGGGTCGCCGGTGCCCATGTCTGGCAATCATTGTGCAAGGGGCAGGGTACACCCTGGACAGGTCTCCACAGGGCCACATAGAGACAAATGAGACAAACAACCATTCACTCTCTCACTCACACCTAGGGACAATTTAGAGTCACCAATAAGTCTAACATGCATGTTTTTGGTCTGTGGGAGGAAACCGTAGTACCCGGAAAAAACCCACGCATGCACAGAGAGAACATGCAAACTCCACCCAGAAAGGCCCCCGGACTGGGATTTGAACTAGAGACCTGCTCGCTGAGAGGCAGCAGCTCTACCAGTTGCGCCACCGTGCTGTCTGGTTAGCTTAGAAATTGAATATTTAATTTACACCTAAATATTAGTTCACCAACTAAATATTTAAATTGCAACTTAAATATTTAGTTTGTAAAGTAAACATTTAGCTTGGACGTAAACTTTTAGTTTGTAAATTGAATATTTAGCTTGTAAATTAAACATTTAGTTTGGAACTATGACATTTATAAATGTATGAATAACATGGTGAAAATCTGACTTTGGAAAAAATAAACCTCCTTTTTTCTTATGAAATGCTAATGAAACTGTGTAACTTTACAAACGGCACCCCATAGTTTGTGCCATAAATTTTCTGATTTATGTCAAAGTATATAGCTTTCTGACACCTGATCGTCTATTCTTTTGTGCCTCAGCGACTTGTGGCCAACATTTGGATTGTCTTAACATGTGAGATGCTCGATAGCTGCTTCAACAAGCGCTCCTATTGTTGAGTTTAATCCATAAAACTGATATGATGCTAATGAAGGGATGTGTAATCATTATCCGTGGCCCGGCTCGTGTTTTTGCACTTTGAGAGGATTTGTGTGTGGATCCAGCGATCGGGGTTAATCTTGTTTCGGTTTCAGGTCAACTTTTTACACAGCGCTGCTCCTTGAGCTGCATTGTTTGGTTGTGTGTGCGTTCTAGTTTCCCCATAGTGTGCGAGGGCAAGGAAAGAGGCTATTTGTACATTTGGGAGTGGTTTAATGTATTTTCAGGTCAAAATTTTAGATCTTACCGCTCCCTCAAAGACATCATTTGCAAATGAAAGTAGGAGAGAAACCCAAAATGTTTTAAACCCACTGTTTGACAACTCGGTCAGAAAGTCAAGACATTTAATTTCCATTTGAGTCCTAACCTTTTACCTTGAATCTGGCTCATTCTGGTAAAACTGAGCATCAGTGTATACAAGTTAAAGATCAAGACCACGACTGCATGTTCTATCCGTCTCTTTTCATTTTAAAATGTTTGTTTTATGCATGTTTGTTGCACATGACTGCTTTAAATGCATGATTTTTGGGTCTTATTATTTGGTCTTTGACCAGCAAGCAGCACTACGAGGTCATGTTCTTTGCATGTGTTTAAAATATGTTTTCCTCTGTTCAGCTTTATTTCAACCAAACATACACTTCTAATGCTTTAAATACTTAAAACAAATTTTTTTTTTTTTTTTTTAGCTTTTTGAGTTTGAGATCTGAACTGCTTCTACTCTCAGTTGTGTTGCATCTAGTCTGTGATACAATAAAGTTATTAAAGTGGTAGTTTGGACATTTTGAAATGGTTTTCTGTAGACCAGTGGTGATTTTAGCCTCTTTTTGGGGGTGTTGAAGCACCCCTAAATGAGCGACCCTGAAAAATTAAGAAGCCATCATTAGAATTTTGTAAGGAAGCTCAGTTCTCAAACCTTAGATTCACCAAATGAATAAATTTGAAATAAACATGGAATAAATTGACAGTCTTAAATGAGCCAGTAAAATCTATGATTTTTTTTTGCACCAGTCAGATCCTCAACGTCACCTGTCAATCAACCCTGTCGGCATGTCAGCAACTGACCAATCAGCGATCATAATTTGTCCCAAAGTGAAACGTCCCTTACCTGCAGGAGCTGCACCTCCTTTTCCTCTAATAACATTGTTGGATTTTGCATTATGAACCCTTTGCAGTCAGAGGGATTTCGTGAAAAATCATCAGAACAAATGGTTAAACTTTGTCAGTTTGGAACATGCACATCTAAGCGTTTACGGTGGAAAACAGTTTATTCCAGTTCAAAAACTAAACAAAGACTGGAAAAATGCGAAAGATGGATAAAGACCTTGAGCAGCTGAATACACAGTCAGTGATGGGAGGGATCATATCTCCAGTTTTAGCTTCTCTCCATTGGCTCCCTGTCAAATTCAGAACTGAATTCAAAATCTTACTTCTAACCTACAAAGCCCTCAACAACCTAGCTCCATCTTGTAATCAAGATTTTATTCTTCCATATTTTTTCATGTGTTTTAAACCAAAGATTATCCAAAAATTGAATACAAATTTTCAGGAAGGGAACTCAGCTAAGTCAGAAATGCGTAGCATCTGAAACTCAATTGTTTCTTTTAAGGACAATTTTAGGTATGAAGATATATTTAAAATAAAAAAAAACACTACACAAACAAAAAAGATCACGAGACAAAATGATAGAAAAATGTATAAAAAGTATCAGAGCTTCTGCAAGCACCTTTAAATAGTTGCCCTTTTCTAATGTAACTAATTCACAGCTTCTTCCAAACACACGTGAAGGGGGGAAAAAAAAAAAAAAAAAAGCAAAAGAGCGATATTAGACTGTATTTGTTGTAGAGCTGTTCTAACATTAACCACTGTGAGAAAAAACAGGCCACAAGATCAGCTTCAACATGGGTTTCCTTCCGTGCACAGCCTTGTCAAAACACAGCCGTGAAATGCTCCTGTGGCTCGGTCCCTCCGCTGTGCCGCTAATAAGTAAGACACACTCGCTCGTACAAAGGGACAATTGTGGCAATTTCCTCTTTCCCTTAATCATCTTCTTTTTTTATGATAAGGATGTAACTAACTGCGGAGGTGAAGTTACATTCTAATAAAGTCAGACAGTTAATAATGTAATCTTAAATTACGCTGTAATTACTGCCTCTTAGTCACTGGGGGATGCTCTGTAATTCAATCACTGGCCCCTGCGATACTGTAGAACAAAAAAAAAAAGCTGCGTTATCTGGGCTATTTTACCGTGGAAATGAATAGCCCAGCCCACCACTGCTCCCGTTTGGCGTAATTAGACAGCATAGTCTCCAGCTACACATAAGCTTGGTTATCAGCGATGAGGTCTTATCCATCTGGGCTTTTAAACCTGTCTACGGGGGATGTGTCTTTATTTGTTCTGCATACTCTTGGCCCACAGGTGGGCAACACATTTTCTCATTCCCACAAGGCCATTTTGACTTAGTTAAATGAATTGAAGGGTCATAAATTGCACTGACACATGGGCTTAACTCATCGTACACAACGTCACATTGTCTGCAAAAATACATACAAAATGTACACCTATTCGTTGCCTTGTATAAATATTCTTACAGGTCAAAAAAGTCCGTGCTCAATAATCCAGGTATACAATCCAACAATTTTCAGTCAGGACATATGGACAGTTTCATTTTTTTGCTGAAACGGTTCAACTTCCATCCAGAAGGCTTCATCAGTCAAGGAAACACACAACACAAAACTGATTCTTCCCCCAAACAGCTTACTCCAAAGTGGAACAAACCAGTTATGTTGGTGCTAAGATGGTGTCTTTGGCACACCCCCTCCTCTGTTACCGGCCCTCTTCCTCGTCGACAGTCAAAGGGAGGAAGAAGGCCGGCAACAGAGGAGGGGACGTGCCAAAGACACCATCTTAGCACCAACATAACTGGTTTGTTCCACTTTGGAGTAAGCTCTTAGGGGGAAGAATCAGTTTTGTGTTGTGTGTTTCCTTGACTGATGAAGCCTTCTGGATGGAAGATGAAACGTTTCAGCAAATAAAAAAGAAACTGTCCAGATGACCTGACTGAAAATTGTTGGATTCGTACAGGTCTATTGCCATGCTTGACCAAAACACCACAATAGCCCAATAAGCATGACCCATTAACTAAAATGTGATAGTTTATTTAAATCTTGTATTTTCACTAAAAGCCTAGCATTTCTTGAAGGAATGCTTATTGCCCACACCTTTCATCGTTCATGAGTTTTAAAGATAATCATGTTGAATATTAGATTTATGGCTATTTTTGCTCAAAGCTTGAACATTTGCACAATGTTACGCAACATCACAATAACTTGCACGTTACACATCATTCACAGTAACTCTCAACATTGTTCAGTTGTACCACATAAAATTAGTTGGAGGTCAGTACGCACAACCAGAATTAATACATAAGGCGCACTGGATTATAAGGCTCACTGTTGATTTTTGAGAAAATTGAAGGATTTTAAGTGTGCCTTATAGTCTGAAAAATACCATCAAACCAAGTTTCAGCTCATTATCTGTAAAAGAGACTGATTTATGGCTGTTTTTGTGTTGGCTGAAGTTGGTTAGCTGTGGCAGCCATCTTGCATCAGTTTGACTTGATTCCTTTTTAGAGTGTCAATGAAATCCATCAAGCTGCGCAAAGACAACATTGCTAAAAGGCAAATAGTTTAATTCCAAAAGGTAAAGCCAAAGTTTCATGCAGTGCTTAATTTGTAAACCAAACAATGCCGGAACGTATATAGCTGTGTGAGACCAAGGTTCACTGAGGCCAGCACTGATACCGGAACGCACACTCAACACAACGCTTAGGCGCACAAATGTCAAAATACCAATCCAATTCATATTTATGATTTACTTAATGTGTGATTTATAAATTTGTAAGTGTAGCATATTAAGTGATGGATCATTTCTTACCTTACTAGTTGTTTAGAACAGGAGTTCTCAAACTTTTTGGGCTTAGGGACCCCTTACAGGGGAAAAAAATTCAGGAACCTCCTCATAACCCTCAAGTTTATTAAATTATTTTCTTCGTTGTCTCTTTAATGTAATGGGAATATTTGTGTAACGTAAATACTTAAGACCTGTTCTTTAATGGTGTTAATACAATTTTTATACTTTTAAACATGGGGTATTTTTCATTCAAGACACACTTAACGTAACTTTTTATTTCAACTTCCAAAAATTAGTTTTGAGAAAATTAACCGCATCAAAAACTATTTTAAAACTTGATCTCTTCACATAATGAACATAATAAATGTATCTTCATTTCTTCAAATTATTACAGAAAACTTGTTACATAAAACAACAGAATCATAACAGCTGTAGTCATACCAAGTAACAAGACTTCATTTGTAAACCGATCGATGCCGAAACGTAAATAGTGGGTGGGCCAGCGGGTCTGGGGCTCCTCCCCCAGAAAATTTTGAATAAAGTAGATGTGATTTCCTGCATTTTGGTGCATTTTAAATATCTACAGGTTGTTAAACAACTACGTGCTTATTAAAAAAAAAAGAAAAAAAGAATGCTGATCCCCAAACACTGGCTCGCGGACCCCCAAGGGTCTGGGGACCCCAGTTT
Source organism: Nematolebias whitei (assembly GCF_014905685.2). NCBI lineage: Eukaryota > Metazoa > Chordata > Actinopteri > Cyprinodontiformes > Rivulidae > Nematolebias > Nematolebias whitei. The sequence continues at coordinate 21,250,411 of NC_056520.1, forward strand.
GAGAACCACTGGTTTAGTATATCCCACACAGCGGCCAGATGTGCCTCCTCATCCTTCTCCCTGCTCCGCACCTTGCTCCATGTCTCAGTAGAGAAGCCTTTTTTTAAAAATGAAACAAAATTGGACTGCCTTTTTGCCATTTTGATAGCTGTTATTTTGACAAATTTGGCGCCGTTGTTTTGATCTGTGATTTACGTAACGTTCATCAAACATTTCTCTCATTGCATTTTTAATAAATAATCAAAATTTGATTAATGATCCACTTGAACTGCAAAGTAACTTGCAATTTAGTTGTGCAGTTTAATTATATTTTTGTGTTTTTAATAAAATGGCCCATGACTGTACTTTTAGGGGCGGAAATTTTTTTAGGGTAGAAGAGGAAATGCTTACTTGGAGGGGCAGCTCGTATTAGAAGCTCGTAAGTGGCTGTTGTGTTTAAAATGAGTGTTTATGTAATTATTTTCCAATTTCATATCCAATACAGGTTTTATTCATTCATCTATTATCTTTTACCCACTTCTTCTTTGTTGGGTCGTGGGGGTCACTGTTGCCCATGTCCAGCTATCACTGTGCGAGAGGTGGGGCAAACCCAGGACGAGTCGCAAGTCCATCACAGGGACACGCAGAGACAAATGAGACAAACAACCATTCCCTCTCTCTCTCACTCCTAGGGACAATTTAGAGTTACCAATCAGCCGAACATGCATGTTTTTGGTTTGTGGGAGGAAACCGGAGTACCCGGAGGAAATCCACACATGCACAGAGAGAACCTGCTCGCTGAGAGGTAGTAGCTCTACCTGTTGTGCCACCGTGCTGCCTTTATTCATTCAAATCAGTCAGATTTGTTCATAGCTTTATTATTAGTAAGTATGAGTTACCAGATCCAAGCAAACAGGTACCGGAACGCACCCTGTCAAAATAAAAGAGTTCCCGGATCCTGTTCTGGCAGGATCCAACTCAAATTAAGCCCAGGTTTTATGTAAAAATCTGACACGATCTGTTAGCACTCACGGTATGTGTTGGGAATGCCTCTGAGCTACCACCAATCAAATTATTGCTGTTTTGTTGTAAACTAGACTGTAATATAAACATATGCATTTTCGTAAAAGTCTATAGTCCGTGATTCGTGAGATATTTAGTAAACACAGTCAAATGAACACGACGGGGGGAAAAAACTGAAGAAAAGCATGCAATTCTGCTTGATCTTTGTTTGAAATTAAAAACATAAAAATATATATGTTTAAGGTTACAGGTTATTTATACAAAACACTCTTCTTTGTAAAAATAAAAAATATATATAGTGATGCTGTGTGCTAGACTGAGTTGGCTCAAGGGTCGCTTCTGCCCTTCAGATTTATTTTTCTTGTACTGTGAGTACGTTAGTGGCTTTAGACGTTGACAAACCTGTCGATACTTTTATGAGTTTCTGTGCAAATCTTTCCTTAACCTCCTCAAGATGAGAATGAAAAGTTTCCCTCCCACAGGACGGGCTGCAGTGGGAATGCGTCGGGATTGTTTTCAGCCCTCGTTTGGCGTGTTCGCTGACACGCGCGCCACAGGACGCAAACACAATTTGTTGTTCACTTTCAAGAGGCGGGTGATTTCTTTAGAGCCACAGCTCGGTGGATATTATGCAGCAGGTGAAATCTAATGCTCACCCCCGTCAATATGTTTTCACCAAGAAGTGGAGGAATTAGATTTGTGGACTGGGATCTTCTTTTGGCAGGACTGGTTCTGACTCAGAGCGAAAGGGGATACGGAATAGGAACCTTCTAAGATGTGAAAAATGAAAATCCATACTGCGTTGCTGACTCTGCAGTGGCTCTTATTCTTCATTCTTCTCCTCTCCCCTTCATTGTGGCAGATTCCTTCAACACCACCAAGAATAAGGCCCTTCTGTCAAGCTGTTTTCTGCTGTTGTGCTCTTCCCACCTTTAAACCAGCCAAACAGGCTCAAAGCTGCACAAGTAAATAGGCTCTTGTCAAAGTCGCCGCTGTGTAACCAAAACCCCTTCACCCTCTCCCCTTTGTGGGCCGACTAAAGAAGCAATGGATAAAATGGATGACAGGCTTCAGCAGAGGCCAGGTGGAAGTGCGAGTCGAGAAAAAGAATTGGCGACAGCAGTATTGGTCGAGGACGCCCAATTTGTTGGGGGGTAAGCCTGTAAAAGATAAGGTTTGTATGGAGTTTATGGTCCCCATTCTTCCCACAAATGGTCTCCTCTTACGCCATAAAAACAAATAGATTTTCATGTCACGCTGTCAGAGTGTCGGCAAGAATATACACACCTCTGCAACACCTCAACCTCGAACACATCTGTGCATGAGTAGTCACGCCGGCAGCCAGCCCAGGGATCCAGGGAGGAGTGGGGGGGGGGGGGTAACTGGTAGCGGAGGCATGATAAATCTGACACGGCTGCTCTCATTTTCCACGCTGACAGCAAACACTCACCCACGTGTCAGTGTCTGATCAGATGGATGAGGAAGGAAAAGGGGGGGACTCGCCAAGCAAACACAGGCAGGTATGAATGTAATCGCTCAGCCTACATGGGAGGACAGACACAGTGCAAATACGCGCTGAACAGAAGACGAGTCAGAACAATGATGAGGAATACATACGACATAGAACGGATGATTATGTGTGGTGGATGTGTGGATAATTACATTCCTGCGCCATGAGAGGAACATGTGAAAACATTATAAATTGGAGACATCATTCTGACACAAGGAGGAAAGATTTAAACAGGACTGGGTTTACTGCTGATACCAGAACTCACCAACCACTAGGCCAAGGACTGGTTCCATGAATAATTTGACAGTGAGCCGTATAGAAATAAAAATGTCTTTTTGGTCGGAAAGGTGATTAATTTTGAAAAATGCCCACTTCGGTTTGCACCTCTTTCTTGCACTTGACACAGTTGGAGCTACTTTTCATGTAATAACATACCTACAAGCTAACCCCAGCATAAAGCACTGGGGAACTTGTTTTCCTCACTAGTCAGTGGGAAAGTTGTCTTTGATGAAGCCAGTCTGTTATGCCTAAAAGGCTAGCTGCTTTAAATCACCTCAGTTTAGTGAAAGTGTTTGTCTGATATAGAGTGGCAAGCTGTTCCCTAGAATAAGAAATCGTCCCGTATTTGAAGCTACAAAGACATGTTTCGTATTAAGTTGATAAGAAACACACCTTGTTCCTTATTTTAACAGCCTGTGGAAATCTGTTTAAAGATGATAGATGAAACAGGTGAAACAGTGGTTTTTGTATAATCAGAGCTGGAAAGTCACTTTTTTTTTTTCTGAAGGGAAATATGTTGAACACAGAAATATACTTTGGTTAATTGAAGCTACTAAGACATTTGTTATTTAAGCTGCTCTTTGTTAATTAAATAACGCTTTTATTTAAAGTGACTGCACGTTTCTAAGAAATTAAAGAAAATTGCATATTTTTGTAAAATTATAATAGGATGGCTGAATTTGCAGAATAAGTTGAAAATGAGTTAAAGCTTAAAGTGTGCTAGCTAGAAGCTAACGGGAGATAAAAGGTTAGCCAAAACATAAAAGTAAAATGCTAGCTAACCGTAAAACGGCCAGTTAAAAAATCAAAAGGCTTGTGAAAAGTTAAAATAGCATAAGGCTAGTTAAAAGCAATGAATTAAAAAAAAAAGCAAAAAATTTAATGTGAAAAACGTTAGCTAAAACTATCCATTCACCTATCTTCTATCACTTATCAGTAATCAGGCAACAGATCCAGGAGAGAAACCCATCCCTCTCCCCAGCGACACTCAGCTTGTCTTGGGCTTTAACTTTAGGTCGATATCTGTAGAAATAATTGGGTTTTGTCTTTATTAAAAAGTATAAAAATACTGTAAAATACATTCAGTGAGGTGAGCTTGTCTCAGATCTGGTTTGTAGAATGTGTACTGTACTTGTCGCCATACACGTCACACCACCGTATAAGTCGCATCAGTCCAAAAATGTCTAATAAAGTGGGGGAAAAAAACAAATATGTCGCTTCACCATATAAGTCGCATCTATTATGCGTCACTGCTGACGCGTTGTGTTTGTTATGTGTCACCGCTGACAACCCAGAAATGTGGGCTGGTGTTGTGCCAAAAATAGATTGGCTGCCTAATGGCGGCCGCGGGAGCATACACGGGAGGACTTCAACAATAATTTAGCAAGACTAACACTTAAAAACAATTATTTATTTGCTCTAAATTGTAGCAAAGGTGTGTTTCAGCTGATCTTTTTCTTAATAAATGCACTTTGATGGTCAAATCAGCTGTATTTCAAAAGCCGATTTGCGGCTGCAGGAGCGTGCAGAGGGACAACTCGCTGTGTATTTCTTTGAGATTTAACAAGATAACCACCTAAAAACAATTATTTGTTTGCGCGACATTATAGTAACAGCATACATCAGTTGAACTTCTTAATAAATGCACTTTAATGGTCAAATCAGCTGCATTTCACCTGGGCAGTGCGGCGCAATGCAGCTGATTTGACATTTGCTCCAGTTCAGGAGTGAGATGAAGGTGGTTTTGTATGGCAAGCCAAGTGTCTCATTGATAGCCACTTTTACCTATTAATGAGCCACTTGGCTTGCCATATTAGTCGAGGGCACTCTAGTGGCTGAAAATGGTAGTGTTCAATATTTTCCATGTCGGAATTAATTAAATCGTCAGATCTCAGGCAAAAATTGGGTTATAAATATGGGGAGAAAACATAAATACGTCGCTTCACTGTATAAGTCGCAGGCATGCTAATTGATGCAAGAAAACCTGTGACTTTTACAGCGAAAATTACGGTATTCTTGTCAAACGAAGAGAATAAACTGGATTGAATCTGTGGTTTGCTGAAAACCTTTCACTGGTATTCCTGGAACTGAAACCATCCATCCATCCATTTTCTTTACCCGCTTATTCCATTTTGGGTCCCGGGGATCGCTGGTGCCCATGTCCAGCAATCACTGTGCGAGGGGCGGGGTACACCCTGGATGGGTCGCAAGTCCATCACAGGGCCACACAGACAAATGAGACAAACAACCATTCACTCTCTCACTCACACCTAAGGACAATTTAGAGTTACCAATCAGCCTAACATGCATGTTTTTGGACTGTGGGAGGAAACCGGAGTACCCGGAGAAAACCCACGCATGCACGGAGAGAACATGCACACTCCACTCAGAAAGGCCCCTGGACCAGGGTTCGAACCAGGGACCTGCTCGCTGAGAGGCAGCAGCTCTACCAGTTGCGCCACCGTGCTGCCCGGAACTGAAACCATAATGGTTAAAACAACACCTACACCATCAACCCTCTCCGTTAAAAACACTTAAAACATGCATTGTAAAGTTTCCCAGTCAATTTATTTAAAAAAATGTTTTTTGCACCGGTGTTTGGTGATTTTAGAGATATATATGAGATGCACCTTCGTCTTTGCAGGAGGAAATATTGCTGGTGGCCGGCAAGCACATTTGTCCTGCTTGATGATGCGATGGGCCTGTCAGCGTCATTAGGAGTGAGAATAAATACGGAGGCTGTAGGGGGGAACCTCACCCCTGGATGTCAGCAGCCCAATGGTCCACTGCCCGCCTGCCACGCTGTGCAGCGGGACCAGCGCTGAGCTTAGAGGGCATAAATCAAGATAATTCTCTGCACGCCTTGAACTCTGACCCCCTCACAATTCACACCAACACGAGCTGGAGAAACGGGGGTGGGGAGGGAGTAAAGGGCCGAGATAGGAAGAGAGGAGTGATGTAACACAGAAGGTGCGTGTCTGAGGTGTATTTAGACGTGCGTGGCAACGCGTGCGCGCATCTGTTGCGATTAGTCACTGCTGTCCAGATTGAGGCGGTCATCCCGTCTAAACGCTCCGTCCTTATGAGACATTAATCTTCAACTCTGGCCATTTTCATTACCGCAAAACCGTGCTCAGGAGCCACCAGCTGCATGGTACTGCATCGTGGAAATTAAAAAGCCACCCACCCATCTCTGCCTCACTGTTGCCCCTACCCCCACCACCCACCTTCCATCATTTCTGGATTTTTTATTGTATTTAAAGAAGAGTTTCCATGTCATATATCACCCACAGCTAAAGGCAAATGGACAATAATGTTTTTTACCCTAGGGGTGCATGTATGTGTGTGTGTGTGTGTTGTGTATATTTGTTTTCTGTGCTATAAAATATTTCTTGGACCTCTGAACAATTTAAAAGTATACAGTAGTACCTTACTGCTTTGCTGTTCGACTTTTGCGGACTCGTTCTTTCACAATTTTTCGACGATTGTCAACTTTAATATTACTCACGTGATTGGGACAGCACAGATCAACAGTTAACAAAAAAATAAATAATACTTCGGACAGGTGCCGCCATTTTGTAGTTTTCTTTCAATAAGCCTACACTGTCTCGCCAGTCCAAAAGAACTACATTACCCAGAAGCCAACAGTGCTTCCGCCCGCTGCTTCCGAAATGGAGAGAACGTTTTGATCCTGTTCGAACTTGACTAAATAGTCCGATCCTTATTCATAGTGTTTTCGGCGCTCAGCGGATGCAGAGAGCTGATAGGAACCGGACCAGAACTACTTCCAGCCTCATTAGTCAATCTGAGTGCTGCTTGCCAGCCCAGGAAGCCTTTCGAGTGGGGAGGCATTGCTTGGAGGTCCGATGTTTTCTCCGGAGCTCACCTGGACTTTTTCCATCGGATCCCTCTGGATTATTTGGACTCGATCAGGACCATTGTGTGGTTTTGTGCTGGCTGTCCAAAGGTCCCGCTCTCTCCAAAATCGTCTGGTGCTCAACGGCTGTAGAGAGCCGATCAGAACCGAACCAGAACTAGACCAAGGCTAGTGAGTACCCATATAAAATTTTGCAGTAATGTACAGTACATATACGTATGTTGTTAAAATTATGTAGGTTTGCGAGTTTAGAACAATGCAAGAGTGTGGGAAGGGTTTGTAAAGCCTTAAATGTATAAAAATACTAAAACAAATATAACGTTTCTACTTTGCGGTTTTTCACTTATTGCAGGGGTGTCTGGAACATAACCCCCGCGATAATCAAGGGACTACTGTAGCTCCTAGTAGTTACTGGATGTACCTCCACAGCTGAATAATTTCTGAAGTCAACCCAATTCCCAACTCCACTACAGTTTATCAAACTTCGACACAAAAAGGAGTATAACTAACAAGTATAATATACTTTCTGATATTGCACCGCAGGTGTACGTTGTAATATCTTAGTCACCCTCAACACATAAGCACTAAAAGATCTTACAGTCTTCCATTACATCACAGGAAATGTCATTTTAAAGGTTTGACCAAAACTGCTATAACTTAGAAACATTTTGGCCTGAAAGATGGAACGTTGTATCCTCTCTTTCACCTTTACTATTTGTTTTCCTTGTTGTTTACTGCAACCCCGCCAAGCTTTTAGTTTTCATTCCTTATTGCGCACACACTTTCTCCTTGTCTCTTGTTGCCATTTGACTCCCCGACGTAAGACAAATAGCTCATCCTGAGCCTTTAAAATTCCCCCAGCGCCTTGAAGCTGTGCTGTAGCTTCAAGCGAGGAGGGATGAAAAGAAAGAAAGACTTGTGACAGAGAAGACGGGAAGAAAAAGTCCCCAAAACAAAGAGGAGGGGATTGTGGGAGGGGTATATTAACTCGTCATTTCGGTCTTTCTAACGAAACCGATGGAGCCAAAAGTGACCCATGGGTTCCCTTTCAGGTCGTAAGCTGTCTGCTAAAACAGTTAGTGAGAATTATTATTTTTTTTTTTAAATAGCTCCAATTCAAAAGAATGGTCATCTAAGGGCACTATATAAAACGGGTCCAAATCATGAAATAATTCATGTCAAGATTCAAATCCAGTTATTGTCAATTCAAAGATTCACTACTGTACATAAATGGGCTACCTGCAGAGACAAAATGAGAAAATAAGACAAAAAAAAAAAAAAAAAAAAATTAAGACCTAGCATTGGTTTAAAAAATGCATACCACCTGCAAACTCATTGTTATTTTTGTGTTGGCTAAGGCCAGTTCCTGTAGTGGCCATCTTGAACTGGTTTGAGTCCAAAAGGTAATCCGTTGTAAATTCCCAAATCCCCAAAAGTTCTGCCATTGTGCAAAATGTGAATGCAAACAATTCAGTGACGTGAAAACCTTATAAAACCATGTTTTTTTTCTCCCCACAATGAAACATGGTAAATTTATCAAGAGTTTAAATTACGAAGTTGTCCTTTTTTTAAAAGGAAACTTGTAGACCTCAATGAATTAATGCCCTGGTGGCTACTGAAGCAATACAAGTGATCCAACAAAGTACAGTCAGGTCCTGTGGACAGTTTATTTTTTTGTTGAAATGTTTCATCCTTCATCCAAAGGACTTCATCAGTCTGAGGAGCCACAAGAAACTCAGTCCCATAAGTGAATTCAAAAACGTTCAAGATGAAAACAACTGGACTTTATTTGTAAACGTCTTGAACGCTTTTGAATTTTTCATGTCCTGGATGACTGAGAATCTTCACCAGCGTAGTCCTATAAGCGGCTTACTCACATGGTGGGTCAACCAGTTTTATGGTTATAAGATGGTTCTATTTCGTATAGGCTTCGCCCTTTAAGACTGTCACTAGTGGGTTTATCCCTAGGCGCTCAGCGCTGCACTGAAAACTTTAGTCCACGCCCACCTGCTGTGTGTGGGTCTCACCCCTGATTCCGTATAAATTACGGTGAGAGCGAGTAATCGGCTCCCATTTTTTCTTCAGCCAGCTAGCTAGCACTGTCAGAAGAACGACGAAGGAAAAGTTGTCCAGCTTTGACCGGCCTTAAAGGGCGAAGCCTATACGAAATAGAACGTTGGTTACGTACTGTAACCCCACATTCTATGAGTATAGGCGTAGCCCTTTAAGCTCTGGGCCTCACTGGTTCCTAAATGGCTGAAGAAATAAAGCTATTTGGGAGCCGATTACCGGGTCTCACCATAATTTATACGGACCGGGGTTGAGGCCCACACATAGCAGGTGGGTGTGGACTAAAGTTTTCAGTGCAGCGCTGAGCGCCTAGGGATAAACCCACCAGCAACAGCCTTAAAGGGCTATGCCTATACTCATAGAATCTGGGGTTACAGTACATAACCAACGTTTCTGGAATCTGCCCTATTCCCCGTCGACTCCACTGGGGCAGCCATGTCCAAAGTAGTTAAAAATATCAAAGTTAATGCTCAATAATCCAGGTAAATATTGTTTTGAAAAAAAATTGTTGGATTGTTAATGGATTGTTGAGCATGAACTTTGATGTTTCGAACCACTTTGGCTTTGGCTGCTTCAGATGAGACAATGGGGAAAAGGGCAGACTCTAGAAACCATCAAACTGGTTGACCCACTATGTGAAGGTGTTATTTATAAGACTGAGTTTGTTGTGGCTTCTCGGACTGATGAAGTCCTTTGCATGAAAGACGAAACATTTCAACAAGAAGAAACTGTCCAGAGGACCTGACTGAACTTTGTTGGATGTTTTAAACAACTGGATTATTGAGCATGAACGTTGAAGTCAGTACCAGTGATGATCTTTTGACTTTCAAGAAAACAAAAAAGAAACATATCTGATGCCATTCTCAGCATCAGATATGTGGAAGACGACATCCTCATCACAACTTTCGTTCTTGGTCTGCTTAATTGTTATTTTTTCTTCTTTCAGCTGCTCCCTTCTTCTAGGTTCTCCACAGCAAACTAAGTTGCAGAAAGACTTGGAAATTGTTTTTACTCCAGATGCCCTTCCTGCAACAACCACTGAGCTACCACAGCCCTCTGTGTGGAGCAGAGAGCTGCCATCTAGGGTGCCCTGGGGGAGCAGATGGTGGGGGTTAAGGGCCTTGCTCAAGGGCCCAGAGTGGGGCAAATGAGGGTGGAGGCAGGTGTGGGTGATTCACCATTCCCATTCACATTTTGATGTTGTCGGTTCGGGGAGTTGAACAGCCGACCTTCCGATCACAGGCTCACCTTCTCTAGCCTCTGTGCCACCACTCCCCTATAAACGTGGGCATGCTTAATACAAACACCAATTTCAAAAACATTAGTATTTTGTGTAAAATGTTAAACATAAAATAAAATAAATAAAAAAGCAACGATATGCTAGCCTCAGATGCATATTTTGTACCAATAAAACATAGTAAACTAAAAAAATGCCAACAATTTTGTTTGGGAATAAGGCATTTTTGAATTTGAAGGTAGCAACTCATCTACAAAAACAAAAATGGCACAGAGCAACAAAAGGTTGTAAAAGGAAATGCTACAAAAATAAATAAATAAACTGATGGAAAAGCACTTTGCACCTACTTAGGAGGTTCGTAGGCAACAGGTCAGTAAGATGACTGGGTACAAAAAGAACATTTTAGAGAGGAGGAATCTCTCAAAAGTAAAGATGGGCAGAGGTTCACCAGTATGTGAAAAAGAACTGCATTTTGAAGAAAAGTGGGACAATGTCTGAAAAATGTTACTCAACAAAAAAATTAGGAAGACTTCGAAAATTCCATCTACGATACAGTACAGTTCATATTGTCAAAACATTTCAAGTATCTGGAGAATTCACACAGATGGTAAATGGACTGTACTTATATACAGAACCTTTCTATCTAATAAAGTGCCTTACACTACAATCTGTGCCCGCATTTACCCATTCATACAGCACTCTACTACAGGGGTCTGCAAAAGAGCCATTTTTGCCACTTTGATTATTAATTACGATGTCCGGAGCCACAAATCCTGCTACAACTGTGTACTGTCAACTGGTGGCTCATGGACCACTACAAGTTTGTTGGAGGCTTTTCCAGCCAGTGGGGGTGATATTATAAAAGAAAAAAATGTCTAACTATTATTAATTATTATTACTACCAGCATGATGTTGTTTACATGTTTTACACCTTGTATTTGTACTATCCTTCACATATTTTAAAATGACAGGAAATATGATAAAACTAGCCATTTTCATTGTTGGTAGTAATTTAAATAAATTTCAGTTTTATTTTAGTTTTGCTCAAAGCCTAAAAGAGCCGCTGCAGAAGGACCAAAGAGCCACATGTGGCCCCAGAGCCACAGGTTGCAGACCTCTGCTCTACTAGATCTATACAAAGATTAATCAGTGCTTCAGATCAGGGATTCTCAAACTTTTGGGGTTCAGGGACCCTTTACAGGGCAATAAAAGCTTCAGGGACCCCCTTATAACCCTCATGCTTATTAAATTATTTTTTTCAATTTGATTCTTTAATGCAATGGAAATATTTGTGTAACATAAATACTTAAGACCTGTTCTTTAATAGCATTAATACCACTTTTATACTTTTAAACATGCAGTATTTTTCATTCAAGACGCAATTCATTAACACAATTTTTAATTTCAACTTCCAAAAATTATAGTTCTGAGAAAATTAACAGAAATAAAAACCACTTTAAATCTTTACCTATTCACATAATGCACTTAATAAATGTATTGACACTTATTCAAATTATTACAGAAAACTCTTTACATAAACTGAACAGAATCATCACAGTAGTAGTCAGACCAAGTAACAGGGATTCATTTATAAACTGATTGATGCCGGAACGCAAATAGTGGGCAAGCAGGTGGGGTGTCTGTGGCTTATCCCCCAGAATATTTTGAATACAGTAGATGTGATTTCCTGTATTTTGTTGTATTTTAACAGGTTGTTGAGTATCTAAAAAAAATTGCGGACTCCTAAGCACCGGCTCACGGACCCCTGGGGGTCCGGGGATCCCAGTTTGAGAAACACTGCTTTAGATCACATTCATACACTGATGGGACACACATGCAATGAGGGGTTCAGTGTCTTGCCCAGGGACACTGCAGCCTATGGCTGCTGGTGGAATCGAACCCCCAACTCTCCCACTGAAGGACAACTGTACATCTTAGCCTACCTGTAGTAACACAAAGAGGAAGTAAAACAAATAAAAGTAGAAATAGATGAGGAATAATAAATGGTAAATGGACTGTACTTATATAGCACCTTTCGATCTAATCAAGATACTCAAAGCGCTTTACACCTCAGTCTGTGCCTCATTTACCCATTCATACAGCACTCTACTAGATCTATACAAAGCTAATTGAACAAATCATTCTAAAGAGACTAATCAGTGCTTTATCACATTCATACACCGATGGGACACACATCAGAGGCAATGAGGGGTTCAGTGTCTTGCCCAGGGACACTTCAGCATGTAATGGCTGGTGGAGTCGAACCTCCAACTCTTGCATTGGAGGACGACTGCTCTAACCACTCAGCCTCAGCCGCCCACAGAGTCCGGGGAAGAAGAAGAGTTTGCTTTATCAGTGGAGAAACCCAGCTTGCTCATGTCTGGTCCCATTACACCAAATTAACAACCCAAATTGGCAAGTTGGAGGCTGAGGTAATGAGAGAGGTGAAGGTTGTTTGAGCTCAATCAAACGAGTAACACATAAGCTCGTCTAAAGACAGCGGTGCTCACTCCCTGACGTCTGTTTAAAACACACGTTCATTATGAGTCTTGACACGATTCACCTGCAGAAAAGACCAGCAAACTTAACGAGACGGACAAAATTGAAAAGTTGAAAACAGTTTTTCAGTTTGCTGCGTGCCATCGAAGGGGAGTCTTTTTCATTTCCTGTTGAGAGGTGAAGTGCATTGTGGGCAACCTTTATGGGAGGCTTTGTGATATGAATCAGCGCTGGTCATCCATCACCGTGCAACAGACACCACAATCACAAACTTAAGAACAAACAACTTTCCTCAACAAAGTTTGGAGTCGTTCCATCTCGGCTTACATTAAAAGTGTAAATTTGATTTTAATGCTCAAGTGTTTCAGTCATTTTCCTTGAACAGAGAGCCGTAATCAATAAAATATAAATGAACAAGCTCAAACTGACCCTGGTCTTTCAAAAGCATCAGGATTCCTTTAAACACAAATCGATACGAGCAACGTTCAAACGTACAGGAGACTCTAAATGAACTCTACGGATTATGCCACCCCACGGCCTCTCATATCTCTTCTTTGAGAGGCCTCTTTGCATAACGATAAACAATATGTACACATCTTGCCTTTCCTCGGCTATAGCTTGTGTAGGAGAAGAGGTAACACCAGGCATGACCTGCCTTTTGTATGTAAACTGGCAGAGACGATAGACGAGTCAAGCTCCCTTGAGGTTTTCGTTGGTTTGTTTATTCCGCGGAGGCTGACTTAATGAAATACGCTGGTTAACACAGAAGAAGTTGATGATTTTAACCACAATATCTATTCGATTTTTTAATAAATGAAAGGTGTTCAATGATTATACGAAATTAATTTACAAGTGTCAGAAAAAGAAACAATGCTTCCTCCACTAGACTGTGGCAGCTGATAATTATTTGTCTTTCCATGTCGCGCGTCTTCCCTGGACAACGGGCTCGTGAACAAGGAAGATAAATGAGTCGCTCTCGCTGTCTTCCACTAATGATGTCATCCACTTCACTGGGAGGTTTTCCAATGACAATACACCATACCATCTGCGGACATCAGTAAGTTTCATATGGATGGTTTTATCCATCCATCCAGCCATTAACTTTTACCTGCTTCTTCCATTTTGGGTCACGGGGTCGCCGGTGCCCATGTCCAGCAATCACTGTGCGAGGGGTGGGTACACCCTGGACAAGTCACAAGTCCATCACAGGGCCACATAGAGACAAATGAGACAAACAACCATTCACTCGCTCACTTACACCTCGGGACAATTTAGAGTTACCAATCAGTCTAACATGCATGTTTTTGGTCTGTAGGAGGAAACCGGAGTACCTGGAGAAAACCCACGCATGCACGGAGAGAACATGCAAACTCGACCCAGAAAGGCCTCCGGACCGGGATTTGAACCAGGGACCTTCTCACTGAGACGCAGCAGCTATACCAGTTGCACCGCCGTGCTGCCCCTGGTTTTCTCCAATGTCTTGGAAAATATTTGACCAAGGAGCGTCTTCACAGTTGGGTTTACTTGCAGAGAAAGTTCAGCGTACCTTCAGGCGGATTTAAAGAGCTGGCTTCTGGGGTATGAGCGTTTGTTCGATTGGCCCAGAGGTGATATGCTCAGGGTGGGTTCAGAGGGTTCTGACCCGTGCAGCTTGTCGATCTGCATGGATCTGAGCAGTGCCAAGGTCTAGCCTCCTCCTCTTCACCCCTCTTCATCATTCCACCCCTGCAGGCGATCAACCACCAGCTGCAAGTGGAGGAAGACAGAGCAGTAGAAAGCAAGTTTTTTTCTTTCCACGTCCTCCCAGGTCTTACTCCAGCGCTAAGAGGCATCAGGGAAGGTGTTTGTGCTTCAGAGTGGCTTCAGTAGAGGGACCTATTGTTCTCCCCCCAGAGGCTCTCAAATCAATACCTCATCTCTCCCGTCTTTCTCTCTCCAAAAAAAGGTGCCACAGAGGAAAAAGGCCCATCGACTACACAGGGCTTGCTTTCATGATTCACGCCACTGAAGAAGAGAAAGACGGAGATGGGAAGGAAGAAAAATGATGGGGGAAGAGAAAGTGGCAGAAAAGAGGGAGGGGGCCATTGCGGGGGCTAGCGCTATAAAGACACCAGAGGAGGGAGGCGACCTCAGGGTCATCGCTCTCCTTAGCGCCACACACAGCCGGGCTATCTATAGCCGCTGAGTCCAGGCAGACTAATCCTATTGTTTTAACGGAAGAAAAAGTGGCACATCCATTGAGGTGTCAATATCATCAAGCTGACACAAATTATAGCTCACGCAGGCAAAAAATTAAAAAACACTCAGACTTTGTTCATCTCATGTATTAAGAATGTCTTATTGCATTGGTTCCAAAACTTTTTAAAACAAGTACCACCTTTGAAAATATTAATATGTCCAAGTACCACCATATTGATAATGTACCATAATGTCTAGCTTTAACCTAAACATCAAACCCGAATCTTTATCTTTCTTTAGTGTGTCAAGTGTAATGATTAAAACACCCAATGGACTTGAGATCAACTGACACTAACTAAAAGCCTATATACTATTGGATTGCTAAATTATTGTAATATCTTGAACATTTGAATTCTTAGGCTTAACAGAGGGGATGGGATCTTGTGGCAGCAGTGCCTAGCCTTTGTCTACCTACTTCAAAACTTTCAAATTTATTTTAAAATCTTTCTGTATGTTTTTAAATCTCTGAACAGTTCTGTCCCCTCTTATCTTGCTGATCTGCTGCAGCCATATGTCCCACAGCGCTCTCTGAGGTCAGTAGATCAGATGCTTCTATTGCTTCCAGACACTCGTTTTAAGCTCAGAGGTGTTGCAGGTCCAAAACTGTGGAATGAGTTACCACTGCATGTCAGGCAGGCTTCATCTCTCTCTGTTTTTAATTCTCATTTGAAAACTCACTTTTATTCCCGGGCTTTTGACACTGTGTGAGTTGATTTAACTTGTATGTATTCTATAATGTTAGTCATTTAGTTCTTCTCTTTACCTCTGTGGAGCTATGTATTTATTGCTATGTCCTTTGTTTGTTTTGTTTTGCTGTACAGCACTTTGGTTGGCCATGTTGCTGTTTTAAGTGTTTTATGGATAAAGTGATATGGTATGGTATGATGTGTATATATACATTTTTTTTAACACATCACAATTCAGTTTATGATGCTTGATTATCGTAAACAACATTTTATTTTTCTCTGACCAGTAAAACCTTTACGCTCAGGCCTTTTTATCTTGACAGGCCGGAGCAAAGTCCACATTACTGCGGATGATGGCCTTATCTGTTGACCCATCTCCCTCCCCATCATGCCATCTCCTTTGAACAAGTTTGTTCCTGCTTAGTTTTAGTTGCTGAGTTTTAGTTTTAGTTGCTCAGAGTTTAGTTAGTTCTTGCTTGCTCTCGACGAGGATGGACATTTTTCCCTCCTGCTCCTGCTTTCCCCCTGCTTTGCTCTTTGTCTTGTGATTCCTATCGGAGCATCTCACTACATATCCTCTGAATTGTAAATTATGGATCTGGTCAGCTGGTCTCTCAACACAGTTGATACAATTTTCTCAACGAGAAGACTGTGTGAAGGAGAGCCCTCATGGCCTGAAGGGACACTCGCAGCTGGATATACAATGGATTCCTGGGGCCAGTGGAAGATGGTGTGTCTGTGTGTGTTGTCCTTTGAGGACATAGAAGATGCATACATAATTGGATTTATGATAACCGGATTTCTGCTTTTTGGTGTTGGTGGATATCTGGCATATCAATAAATTTGGAAGACAGCGATAGTGGTTCTGGCAATTGTGAGGTTGCCTGCCTTGTATAAAGGAATGTACCAAGTGGTAAGCTCTCAGACTCAGATGATTTATGAGCTAAGCCCTAAGATTTCTGAGAATCGCAGGCCACTTGCGGCTCCTGGGACTCACTGACGGCTCCTGGGACTCACTGGCAGGAAGGAATCGATCTTGGAGAAGCTACAAGCTCAGTCCAGCGGTGTGGCCACAAAATTTGGCTGTTTGGAATCTCTAGTGAGACGTACCAGCAGAACTATGAAGGTAGACATGGAAATTCAAGCAGAGGCTGCCTGACCCAAAATAATCGTGTTATCTGAATTTGGCTTCCCCGCTCGGTCTTGAATTGGCCAGCTATCTCAAAGTTTTCCTGGTTGTTTATGTTAACAAGAAGCTCTGCTCCCCCCCCCCCCTCCCCTATCGCTCCCCTCCCAAGGGCATCTGTGGGTCTGTGTCAGAGTTGAGCCGGCTGATAGACACTGTACCATCTTTATCAGGACTATGGAACTTTCTGGCAGTGTCCATGAACAACTCACTGCCCTCGTCGGCCTCCTCATGCATAAATGTATTATGATGTCATCAGTATGTTTCGTGTGCTGAGGTAATTTTTTTTGCAACTTTCACAATGTGTCCCATCTAGGACATAGTGCAAGATGTGATTTTTTTTTTTTTACACTTAAACACCTCCTCGTGTTTCGTTTTCCTTTTCTGAAAAAAGGGCTGCGCCTCTCTTGGCCGGCGGCCTCAGTCACCTCCGTCTCCCCATGTCTGTTTGTTTATGTTTCTCTCGGACGGGCTGTATTGAAATGTAATTTTGTTGTGCTTTGGTGCTATGACAATAAAGCTGATTCTGATTCGCTGTGGCGCCCCCTGAAGATGGGAGCAGTCGAGAAAACAAATAAACAAACAAACAAACGAAAAAAAAATCATCATCATGCAACTTGCTTTTTAACCTCCTGAGCTGATACAAAATTATCATTGTTAATGAAAACTACACGGTGGATGTGAGAACTGAGAAGTATCTTGTGCTTTTATGCAATTTTTCACATCTTGTATGTTTTCCAAATTTTTACATCTTTAGCGTGGATTATGCCGTCTATGAATGTGGAAAAAAGTAATGCTCTTTTCCACAGGGGTAACATCTTTATGCCTTTTCCTACACAGGTGTTTCTGCGTGAGCAAGCCTGATAGAGACAGAAAAGGGAGCCTAAGATGCCTTAATGGAGTTATGCAAATGGAGGTGGCCCCATAATCCCTTGGCTAAGTGTTGCAGGGAAGATGTGGACCGTACAGCTGTGTACAACAGGGATCCACGCTGCACATTTCGTCTCTGCTTGTACGCCCAGCAAGCTTTGATACGACTATATATCTCAACCCGTGTATGAATTATGCTCAACCACCTCAGTCCTGCAACTGCCCCCCCTGTAAGTCTCCTTCTGTTACCTGCCTGATGCTTCAAACAGCTTTCCTCACCAATAAACTTATGATTTCTTGTTGTTGGCGTACATCCAGATTATATTCAGCAGAGGGAAACACACTTTCAGCACGTGTGAACATATGCAGTGTGTCACTATTTATAATGCAGCTTCTGTAGGTGTTTGTTTACGTGCTTATGGTGTATGATTTTGTTTTTTTCAGACCGGCTCAAGTGCATCAAGTGTCAGAGATTTGTGTACAAGTTTACTTTTATACAACGTCATTGTTTTAACACACCCCTTTATTGATTGTGTGCAAGTTTCTGAATTAAGGTAGATCTTATTGTGTGAACACTTGTGAAGCATTCACACTATTTAACATTTTTAACTTTTTAGATTTTTCTACCTGGATTATTGTGCATGCATCAGAACATTCACCCTATTGCGATCTATGACTTTTGATACTGGAGCAACTTTAGCTTTTTGAAATATTTAGCCATTTCTGCCATTGTTTCCTCATAGAAAATGAATTGAGCTCATTTGACCTCCTTCAAATCTTTAGATCTGTTTACAAACTTTTACTGCTCCTTTCACATTTTGTTCTGGTTCAGCTTCTTTCAGCTTCCTTGCATAAATTTAAAAAATTTTCAGCTAATTTCAGCTGTTTTTTTCAGCTGGTTTGTGATTTTTTGAGATTCTTTCAGCTAACTACAACATTTTTGTGCTTCTTCTAAATTCTTTCTGCTAATGTTACGCTTGTTATGCTCCTTTCTGCTTATTTATGCAAGTTTCAAATTTTTCTCCTATTTCAGCTACTATTTAGCTGTTTTATGCTAATTTTATATTCATCAACTAATTCCACATTTTTTTGCACTTATTTCAACTTTTTCAGCCCAATTAAGCAAAAATGTGCTCGCTCCACTTCATTTTGGTAATTTAAAATTATTTCTGCTTTTTTAGCTACTTTTCAGCTGTTTCTAATTTTCACTTTTTTCAGTTAATTTTCACTTTTTTTGTGCTCATTTCTGCATCTTTCAGCCTAATTGAGCAAATGTGGGTTTTTTTTGCTTTCTTCTGCTAATTTAAGCTTCTTTGATCTTTCAGCTACCTTTACAGCATTTTTAGTTCATTTCAGCTGTTTTCTTATACATTCAAGTTTTGCTTGTTAATTTCTGCAACTTTCACCCTAATTAACTTATTTATGCTAATTTTAGCTTGTTATGTTCCTTTCAGCTTTGTCTGCTCTTTCAGATGCTACAAAGCTCTTTTTAATGTTAATTTTAGTTTTTTCAGCTATTTCCTTTTTTTCTTTAGCTCATTTTGTATTTTTCTGCTTCCTTCTGTTAGTTTAAGCTTCTTTTTGCTTTTTTAGATACTTTTCAGCTCTTTTTTGTGCTTAATTTAATCTTTTTTATAGCTCATTTCCTATGTTTTGTGCTAATTTCTGCTTCTGCTACTGTCAGCCTAATTAATTTCTTCATGCTAATTTCAGTTTGTTACATTCCTTTCAGCCTTTTT
>NC_056520.1:21294603-21312294 GCF_014905685.2 Nematolebias whitei
TGTAGGGGAGTGGTGGCACAGAGGTTAGAGAAGGTGGGCCAGTGATCTGAAGATCACCCGTTCAAGCCCTGGTACCAACAACGTCAAAAAAATGTGGGTGGGGTAGGTGAAACACCCACACCTGCCCACACCCTCATTCATCCCACTCTGGGCCCTTGAGCAAGGCCCTTAACCCCCACCATCTGCTCCTCCGGGTGTCGTAGATAGCAGCTCTCTGCTCCACACAGAGGGCTGTGGTAGCTCGGTGGTCTGTGGTTGCGTCAGGAAGGTCATCCGCCGTAAAAATAACTGCCAAGTCTTCGTGCGACTTAGTTCGCTGTGGCGACCCCTAATGCAGGGAGCAGCCGAAAGAAGAATAAATAAATAAATATATAAACAAATATATATGCACTGTTTATATAATGCATATAGTGGGCAGCATGGTGGATCAGTTGGTAGAGCTGTTACTTTTCAGAGAGAAAGCTGCCGGATCAAATCCCAGCCAGGGATCTTTCTGGGTGGAGTTTGCATGTTCTCTCTGTGCACATGTAGGCTTTCTCCAGCTACTCCTGTTTTCTCTCACCAAAAACATGCATGTTGATTGGTTCACCTTGCACACTTGCTGATTGGTAACTCTAAATTTTCCCTAGGTGTGAGTGTGAATGGTTGTTTATCTCATTTGTGTCCTTGTGATGGCCTGGAGACCTGTCCACCCACCTCTTGCACAGTGACTGCAGGATATAGGCCACAGTGACCCCCACAAATTGAAAAGGAAGAAGTGAGTAAAGATAATGGATGGATGGATGGCTGGATGGATGCATACAGTATATTACAGTAACAATTATTCTGCATGCAAACATTATTATTATTATTATTTTTACAATATGACCAAAATAAAGGGCTGAGATGGTGTAGGGGCAGGGCAGCTGACTCGGGACCCGAAGGTCCTAGGTTCAATCCCCGGTCATTGCACATCTTGTTGCGTCTTTGAGCAGGACACCCCATCCCCAGTTGCTCTCCGTGCACCTCCAAAGACCGCTCACTGCTCCACCTGGTGGTGGATGGGTTAAATGCAGAGAGCCACTTTCACCATTGTATGGGAACATGAAATGATGAGTTGATCAGTTTTTATGCCAGTATTGTGTGAATTTTAATAAAGATTCATTAAAGCCTGAAAAAAAAAAAACCCTTCCGCCATATTTTCTGCTCATGCTAGCTTAAGGCTGCAGACAGAGTGTTCAGGAAAAAAAGCACTTTTATCGTGATGTAAAAATGTTCACACTGATGCTAACAGTTTGGTGCTATGCAAGCAGACAATTTATCCACAATACAAGTTCAAAGTTCTTTATTGTCATTCGCATCACATGTGGTACATGAGGTGGAACAAAATTGTGTACTCAAGGTCCTAGTTACACCTAGTTACAAAATATAAAGTATAAAAAGAAACATTATACAAGGATCTAAGATATATACTAAACAAATGCTAAACGGTACGCTAAAAATATTTAAGATATACGCTAACACTAATAATGAAAAAAAAATATGTCGTTATCAACGTATCAATGTACGATGCCCAAAATAAGTCATCAACTTTTTGGATTTACCACTCTGTCTTCAGTCATTATGCAAGTATTCAAGCTGAAAAAACAACACTTTTGCAGCCATATTTTCATATTAACTTGGCTCATGATTTTTTTTTTTTTTTTGAGTGGAGCAAAAAGCATGATGTTCAGAATTGAAAAAGTTTTTATGTCTTTTTCTGTTCAAAATTGGACACATTATAAAATCACTTGTTAAAGAAAGATCATCAGGAGGAGGAAATCTGTCAGTGCGAAGGTAAGCAGCAGCTTGGACAGGTTGGCAGGAGTCACTGCAACACATTCACCCACTTTTTTCTTTGCCAGATGCCGGTTCTGGATAAGGCAACGATTCCCTTGCACAATCATGCATTAGATTTGAAAAGGCAAGTTAGTGGAAACTAGAGAATGGGATAATTCATTCAACCTTTATTTATACATGTTAGTCTCATTGAGTCATGAGGACTCATTTTCAAGAGAGACCTGTTTCAGACAGAACACATATAAATTATAGACAACAATAAACAATGATAAAATGTAATTAAAACTAAAACAAAAAAAGTAGTGTTATAAAACAATAAACTAAGGTGCCAAATAAAACAAGGTAAAATGTTAAAAACAAGAACATATTTGCTTTGATTTTTCTATTAACCTTCAATTCAATTCAATTCAGTTTATTTATATAGTGCCAAAGCACAACAACATTGTCTCAGGGCACTTTACAGGAACATTCACAAACATAAAAGCCAATTAGTAAAGTTTTCTATCTAAGGAATCCAGCAGACAAGTTGAATCTTGGCTTCGTTGCAGTCTCCCATCCTGAGCAAACACAGTGGCGACAGTGGAAAGGAAAAACTCCCTTTTAAAAGGAAGAAACCTCCAGCAGAACCAGGCTCAGGACAAGCAGCCATCTGCTTTGACTCATTGGTTTGAGAGGACAGGAAGGAGAGTTCTAATAACGTTTTTAATGTGGGGGATAAAAGACATGTCCTGATCAAAAATAACACAAAGATTTTTAACATTAGAGCTGGAGGACAGATTAATGCCATCCAAGGAGGGAGAAAGACTGAAAAATGTATTCCCAAGGTGCTCAGTTCCAAAAACCAAAACCTTAGTCTTGTCTGTGTTCAAAAGGAGAAAATTTAGGGTCATCCAGGTTTTTATGTCTTTAAGACATACTTGTAGTCTAAGTAGCTGATTAGAATCATTGGGTTTAATGGACAAATATAACTGTGTATCATCAGCATAACAATGAAAATGTATCCCATGCTGTTTAATAACATCCTGATACATGCTCAATAATCCAGGCAGAAAAATCTAAAAAGTTAAATCTGGTCCTCTGGACATTCAAAAAAACCCAAAACAAACCAAAACAACAACAACAACAAAAATGTAGAAATGTTTTGTCTTTCATCCGAAAGACTTCCTCAGTCTGCTGTTTAATAACTTTACCTAATGGAAGCATATATAAAGTAAAGAATATTGGCCCAAGTACTGAGCCCTGAGGAACTCCGTGACTAACTTTGGTGTATGAAGAAGATTTATTATTTACATTTACAAACTGGAATCTATCAGATAGATACGATTTAAACCATTTTAGAGCTGTTTCTGTAATCCCAGTAACCTTGTCAATTGTTTAAAATCCCTTACAGAAATCAAAGTGGACAGCTTCAGATCTTGTTGCAAGGTGTTCCAGGTTGCAGGAGCAGAGTAAATAAAGGCCTTTTTGCAGAGTTCAGTCTGCACTGTGGGAACACTGCAGGTAATGATGTCCTGAGAGCACACGCTGTAACTGCACTGACAACATGACATGTGGGAGGAGATATAAGAAGGCAGCAGACCAAGGGGATTTAAAGATGACGATGTACCAGTGTGAGAGCCTACATACAATCCAGGTACAAATCCAACAATGTTCAGTCAGGTCATCTGAACGGTTTCTTTTTTGATGAGATGGTTTGTCCTTCATCCAAAGGACTTCTTCAGTCCGAGGAGCCACTAACAAATTGGAGTCCCACAAGCACCAGCTCCCATAGTTAAAAAAAAAAAAAAACAGTTTGCTGGTGATAAGATGGTTTCTGGGGCCCACCCTCTCCCCTGTCAACTCCTTTAAGGCAGCCATGCCAAAATGGTTCAAAACACCAAAGTTCATGCTCAGCAATCCAGGTACCAATCCAACAATGTCCAGTTAGGTCATCTGGATGGTTCCTTTATTTTTCCCATGCCAAAATGGCTGCCTTAGAGGAGTTGATACGGGAGAGAGCGGGCCCCAGAAACCATCTTATCACCAGCCAACTGTTTTTTTTTCTTCCCACTATGGGAGCTGGTGCTTGTGGGACTCCAGTTTGTTTGTGGCTCCTCAGACTGAAGAAGTCCTTTGGACGAAGGACAAAATATCTCAGTAAAAATAGAAACTGTCCTGATGATCTGACTGAACATTGTTGGAGTCTACTTGTAGATAATGATGACAAACTGACCAATGAGTACAGGGTGCAGTGATGGGTACAGTAGTTACAACCAGTTATGAACCTTACTGCCCCATGGTAGACAGCATCCAACATCTTCAAGGAGCTGGCAGGGGCATTAATGTAAATAATGGCACCATAGTCAATGGCCAGTAGGAAAGTAGCAGCTACAAGTTGTTTCCTGGCATTCAGAGTTAAACTAGATCTATTTCTGAACAAGAAACCCAGTTTTCAATATGTGGTTTAAAAGAGAGATGTGAATCAACCAAAATTCCCAAGTATTTATGAGTCCACAAACTCAATAGGAACACCATGCATGGATAAGATAGAAGGAAGAACTGCTGGCTTGATCAGTCTCGAAGATCAGTAAGGTCGACAACAGCAGGTTACGATCTCCATCAACTCTCACTTCCTGGTTGTGGTTAAAATACAGCAAGTTACAAAACTAGAAGAAGACAAAAAAAACACCAAGAGCATGTAAACATGGCCTCTCTTTGCACACAAGTTGGAAAATAAACAGCTTTCTGGGCACAATTAGACAAACTCGTCTTGAACACACAGTGCACACGCTCAGTGCGCCCCTCATCTCCATGGAGACGACATATCCCCCCCTTCACCCAAGCAAGTGTTTGTCTCACGGTAAATCTAAATTGCCGAGCGCAGTTAAACCCCCCCACCCACCCACCGCCTCTCCGAGCCCATTCCAAAGTCTCCTGACCTCTGCAGCACGAAAGGAGAGAGACAGTTACAATCGATGCAAGGATGGTTGGGGGCGGGGGGGTGGGGGGTGGGGGTTGAGGGGGGTTTGAAAGAAAAGGCAGGGGAATGTGTTAGCGCACAGCAGCACTCGG
Organism: Nematolebias whitei; assembly: GCF_014905685.2. Classification (NCBI taxonomy): domain Eukaryota; kingdom Metazoa; phylum Chordata; class Actinopteri; order Cyprinodontiformes; family Rivulidae; genus Nematolebias; species Nematolebias whitei. The sequence goes on from NC_056520.1 coordinate 21,299,473, forward strand.
GGGTCATTTGGGATGTTTTCTTGGTTTGCTTTGCAATAAAGATGAAAAACAAACTCCTCTTGATCCGTGTATATATATACATACATATCTACAGTGTATATATAGATACAAGGACTTTGATGTTGGGAGAAGATGGTCCAAGAACAGCTCTGAAGGAACCTCCAATCTGTTTACAGCTTTGATTGGAATTACACAATCAATTACCACCTCCTGCTGTGGCCCAAATGAGCCAGCCCAAAAGACAGGGGAATTGGTTAAATGTTATTGTTGGGAGGCCATTATCCAACAATCGAGGTGGTTAATGCAAGAAAATTACATTCATTAAAAGGCTCGACGGGAAGCTCCCAGGGGCCAGGCTGCAGCTGACCCTCATTCACCGCCTGGCTTTGTGGGCCCTCGTCCACTGCGGGGAGGGGAGATCATGTCAAAGGCGCAAAACGCTCCTCTTTTGTCATGGAGTGGCCTCCGCTGTCCCCGCTTTGCAAGCATGTGCGAGCCACAAGAACAGCCGGAGAGGATACCTGTGACTGTTTTGTGCTTGAGATATGTCAGAGAGGACGAGAGAGAAAAGGGATAATTACATCATTCTGTGAATTAGACGTGTAGAGGGGGAGAGTGACTGAGGCCCCTCCTTCGCTCATGGATGCACATGTAATCCTGCAGTAATGAGGCAGTGCCAGAATCATACTCCACACACACTTAGTCTTATAATGTATATCATCAACGCTACGGCGTATAAAATAATGCCCCCATTTGTGAGTGCACTTCCAGTTGACGATGGCGTCTATCAGCGCAGCGGAAAGCCAAAAGTCACGAGTAAGTGCAGACACCAGCCTACAGGGAGAACGGGAATCGGTAGGTCCATTATTTTTGATGCGGCGTCCCTGTGAGAGATTATTTTTGCTGTTTTCCACCGACGCAAAAGCTTTCTTTGTCTTGTTTTATTCACAGAGTCGCACACAGGACAGCGGGTCAGTGAGGAAAAGACAGCTTGTTATTTCTGTTCATCCTACAGGAAACAAGAGACGTTTCATCTGTGAGATGCAAGGGAGATATATATCCTGTCACGGCCAAAAAAAAGAAAGAAGCAAAACCACAAAAAATTAAAGTATCACTTTTTAGCTGTGTAAATGGTGAAGCAACAAGAGCAGTCAAAATTAAATGATCACCAAAATGCATGTCCCTTATTTCATTCTGCTGCTTAAATCCAGTTTTCCAATTAAGCCTTTAAAACTTCCCTGTTGTTTCTTGTTTGTTTGAACCACATTGATATTACACTAGATGTGCTGACGAAATATATTTGATAAAAATATTTAACGAAGCAAGGTAATAACTTGAAAAGGGGGGAAAAATACACTTAAAACATTATCTGAAGTGTATTTTTTGAAGTGAGGAAAATGTCCTATTCATTTCCATGGAGGGGCGGGGCTTAAACATACCAGTCAATAGAGGGCGCTTGTCTGCACTAGCTTTAACTTCCAACTTTTAGTCCTGCGTCTACTTACAGGACGTATTGATTACAAAACAATATGCCAGGGCTGAGTACTATTCAAATCCATGAATGGTGCATCCTCATTTTCAAGGGGCAGACAATATGAAAGTAGCTAAGGTAGTTCCTCTCTTTAAAAATGGTGATAAATGTGTGTTCAATAATTATAGACCAATATCCTTATTACCACAGTTCTCAAAAAATTCTAGAAAAACTATTTGTGACCAGATTAGATAAATTTATTACTAAACAAAACATTCTAAGTAGCAGTCAGTATGGGTTTAGAGCAAAAAAAAAAAACCTCTACATCAATGGCTCTCATGGAAATAATAGAACAAATAACTACTGCTGTTGATCATAAACAGTATTGTGTTAGTATTTTTGGTGATTTAAAAAAAGCATTCGATACTCTTGACCACACTATTCTCCTTGAAAAATTAAATAAATATGGTATAAGAGGACCAGCATTACACTGGGTATCTAGCTATTTGAAAGATAGGAAACAGTTTGTACAAATAAATGGTGTAAGATCTGACCTCTGCAATATCACGTGTGGAGTTCCTCAAGGCTCTGTACTTGGACCAAAGTTGTTTATTTTATATGTGAATGACTTAGTGAATGTATCAGGACTCCTCAAATGTGTCCTTTTTGCAGATGACACCACATTTTTGTTTGGGTAAAGATGTAAAATGGATGTTGGAACTGATGAAGACAGAATTTGATAAAATACAAACTTGGTTTAAACTTAATAAATTATCATTAAATTTAGATAAAACTAAATACATGATATTTAGTAACAAAAAGAAAACTGTTGATGATCCATTTAAAATTCAGGGTGTTGAGATTTGTAGAGTTCATGAGATGAAATTTTTGGGTGTAATCATTGATGAACAGCTAACATGGAAAATCACATAAATTCTGTAAGAACAAAAATATCTAAATCTACTGCAGTACTATACAAAGTTAGGGAATTATTAAATGATAAAGCTCTGTACATGTTGTATAACACAATCACTGTTCCACATTTAATCTATTGCATTGATGTTTGGGGGAAAGCGTGTAAAACAGTTACATGGTCTATTTTTATTTTACAGAAAAAAGCTGTAAGAATTATCACCAGAAAGCATTACTGTCACCCATCAAGCACATTATTTTATCAACTGAAGTTATTGAAGTTCCATGATTTGGTAGATTACAGTATTTTATCAGTTATGTATAGGGCTCAAAATAACACATTACCATTAAATATCCAAAGAAATTTTGTTAAAAGACAAAGTTGTTATAATCTTAAAGGGATAGAGATATTTGTCAAACTAAAATTCAGAACTAGTCTGAAGGGAAGGTCTACCTCAATCCAAGGAGTTGGATTATGGAATGGTCTAGAGAGTGATGTAAAAAATGTCAAGTCAATGTGTACATTTAAGAAAAAGATCAAAGCTGAATTGTTAAAAAAATATATATGAAGTAGCTTAGTGCGTTTTTTGTATTAGAATTAGAAAAATTAGAAATAGTTATTCATTTTGTTCTGTTACTTGAAAATTATTATGATTGAAATAATTGTTTGAAAAAAAGGGGCAGATATAATAAGATTTTTTTTCTTTCTGCTGCCTTTCATTTTAAATATTTTCTATCTTTTTTATATTGTTATGGAATTGTTTTGTACTTTTTAAAAATGAATAAACTTTATACAAAATACCAAATACCAAACTGCATCCATATATCTCCTCTTTGTCTTTTTCATGGCAGCTGCATTTCTAACATCCTTCTACCAATACACCCACTGTCCCTCCTCTGGACATGTCCAAACCATTTCAGTCTGGCCTTTATCTCCCAGTTGTTAAACCTGTGCTGTACCTCTGACGATATTCCTAATCTTATCCATCCTTGTCACTCCGAAGAAGTACCTGAACATCTAAAATGTTTTAATTTTTTTCCAAAAACATATATTTATACCAATTAGAGGATCACAGAGAAATCAAGCACAGTAATTACAAAGCGATAGTTTAATGACATTTTCTAGATGCTACAATTGTGTCTGGTGTGAGTCGGGCTCATCAGAGAGGGGTGAAATAATTATCACAGGCACCTGTTATGGCAAAGAACAGGTGGAGCTTCAGCGTTCGTAATCTCACATCTCAGCCGATATCATCAGTGTGTGTGCACATAGGTTCCATCTTTGTGCCAAGATACGGTACGTGTGTGTTGACTGCTGAGTTAAGCCTCTGATTGAGAAACAAGCCACAACAGCAACATGCTTTACTGTTTCCCCCCAGCATCTGTCCCGAGCAGCATGGGGCCTCGAAGTGTGAAGGGGGGGGAGGAGGAAGGCACTGAGAGGTGGCTTCCCTTCATCTGTCCTTCCTCTCTTCTTCTTATTCTGGAGCTGGAAAGAACCTCTCTCTCCCTTTCCCATCTCAGTGGGACTGCTTTTGGTCTTCTATCATTTGGGAGTCAACGCGGGGTCACATCGCAACACGATGCGCTCTGCTGTGAGTTTAGCAGCAGACATACCAGCTCCCCACCACTTCCTCTGCACACAACAGCTTCTCTCAGAAACACTGGTAAATCCCTGAAAGTAGATAGTGGTGATAATCTCTGAAAGATAGACTTTAAATGTTATCACTTTATGAACCACATTTCTACAACACATAATTAGGGCTAGTTGACTTGATTTTCACCTGCTGTTGAAAGGTGTGTGTTATGGAAAAAAAAGGTATTCCCAAAGCAACCAGGTGTAAGCTACATCAGATTTATGATAAAGCTCTGGAGAACAGCCAGCAATCACAGATCAATACATTTACAAGTACAAATTATCAATGCTTTCGCTTGTCCGAGGCTCTGACCCATTCTGACTTGCTGAACAGAAAAAAAAATCTGTTTTGTAGAACTTCCAATCGTTTGTAAATCTTCCTTTGGTACAAAACAAAGCACCAAAAAGGGAAAAAGAAATACAACATCCACATGGTCCAAAGTAAGTAACATGGTAGAATACAAGGTTGCTAGTAGGATGTGTCCATGTTTGTTTGTAGCATAAGCAGGGCTTAATTTGCAAAACAATTGATGCCGGAACACAAATAGCAGGCAGTCCTGCGGGGGGGGGGGGGGGGGGGCTTCGTGGTTCCTCCCTCAGAAAATTTGGAATAAAAGAGATGCCATTTCCTGCATTTTGGTGTATTTTAACTAGACTAACAACCTGTATAAATAAAGTTTGAATTGAAATTACTATTTTATAGAGCAGGGAATTATAGCAGCTCTAATTCTGACAAGCGTCCGTTTTATGGGCGGAGATATGAGCTGTCGGATCCGAGCGAACAGTTGCCGGAACGCACACAGTGAAAATGAGGAAGTTCCCAGATCTTGTTCCGGCAGGATCCGACTCAAATTAACCACTGAGCATAAGCAAAATATTTTATGAACCTCTGAACAGATTTCAATAAAACGCTAATGAACGTGAATAACTGATTCACTTTTGGAGTGAACCCCATTCAAGATTTCTCAGCAGCTCAAAAATATTACCCAACTGATGCAGATATTCAATGCCCGAACGCAAATATCAGGCAGGCCGGTGTGTGGAGGGTGGTGTCTGGGGTCCTCCCCCAGAAAATTTTGAATAAATTAGATGTGATTTCCTGCATTTTGGTGTATTTTAACAGGTTATTAAACATATACATTTACCTACATAAGTAAACACTCTGTTTCTGTCAAGCATCTTACCCCCATCCCCCCTACGTGACGGTTCTGAGCCCGACATTGTCCCTGCTCGTTGACGTCCAAATCCACATGTGAAATCTCCAGGTGCCTGCCTGTGGGCTCCTGCCCACGTACGACTGCTTGGTTATCTCTGCACTCACTCCCACCACTCTTTTAGGGGCGGGGATTTTTTTCAAGGGTAGACGCGGAAATGCTACTTGAAGAGGCAGCTGTTGTGTTTAAAATGAGTGTTTACGTAATTATTTTCAGTTTACATATCCAATATACGTTTTATTCATTCAAGGCAGTCATATTTGTTCATAACTTTATTATTAGTAAGCCTGAGAGTTACTGGATCCGAACAAACAGTTACTGGAATGCACCCTGTCAATAAAAGAGAATTCCCGGCTCCAGTTTCGATAGAATCCGGCTCAAATTAAGCTGTGTATTGAGGTGTAATCTGCTTTGATAATAGCTGGGACTGATCCCTAAATGATTCTGAAAGCTAACTAATTGTCTGTGTTTAAAAGGTTCGTTTTACCTGTTAAACTACATGCGTACTGTTAGAAAATATCTCATGAACCACTCAATGGATTTTAATGAAACTTTTACAAGTAACAAAGGCGTAATAAACTTTTGAAGTCAATCCTATTCAAGATGGCTGCCACATCCAGCTAACTTCATACAACATTAAAATCGAGCACAGATTTAGGCACAAGTCTGCCTAAAGTGTGGGCACAACGTTAACGTCAAGGTTTGACCAAAACAGCTATAACTTCGCCCCATCTCAACATAAGATGAAGTTAGTCTACAATAGTCGTGTAAAAGGGCGGGTGATATGCATTCCTTCAGGGATTGCTGGACGTTTTACTGATAGCACTGTCGCTCTCATCGCTACATGTCGTTTATCTTTTGCGGCAATGATTAGTACTAAAGTTGTGAAATGAAGTGAGCTGGCTGTAGATGATCAGCTACATGTCAGCTCTTTCCCAAGTGTGGAAAATCTAAACTTTTACAGAAACTCTTGAGTAAACCCCATCTCTCTGATCTGCTACAACCGTATGTCCCACCACGTTCCCTGAGGTCAGCGGACCAGTTGCTCCTCACAGTTCCAGGAACTCGTCTTAAGTGCAGAGGTGACAGGGCCTTCTCTGTAGCAGGACCAAGACTTTGGAACGAGTTACCTCTGCTTGTCAGACAGGCCCCCTCCCTCTTGGTTTTCAAATCCTGTTTAAAAACCCACTACTATTCAGTAGCTTTCAACACCAAAGGATCTGTGTTTTGAACCTGTACGCTCCACACTGGTTTTCGTCATATTTTTTATCTGCATCGTTTTTATGTTTATATTTTTTATTTATTTCATTTTGTATATTGCTTCGTGTGTTGTCTGTTGTTCTGTCTGTACAGCACTTTGGTTGGCCTTGTAGCTGTTTTAAGTGCTCTATAAATAAAATGGTATGGTAATGGTATGAGTAAAAATAAATAAATAAAATAATAAATAAATCAAGACAACTGGTAAGTTTGCAATTGTTGATTTAATCATTCAAAGGAACTAAAAGAGCAATAATAAACTTTTGTATTCCATGAAAATTGGTATTTTCTGTGAGCACACAGTATTTGTTAATTCAAAATAGTTTTTCAGACTTTTTTCTATTTTCCTTAAATTCACAGGCTTGAAAGTAAAAGTCTGATTGCACTTTGAAGTCGTAACATTCAGAAACTTTTGGGAGTCATTTCTGTCACACGCACACACAGACTCCAGTGCTTTTCAGTGTTGTTCATCAACCTGCAGAGTTTAATCAAACCACGATTGTTTCTCTAATTGTTTCTGTGCAGAAACTATTTGAAGCGCCAAAAGTGACAGAACTGCATGGAAACATTAGAAACATGAAATTTTCTTAAAGTACACCAACACTGAAAGTAAAAAAGAAAAAAACAAGAACAGCAAGATTACTAAAAATGCAATGCATTAAAATAAACTGTACCATTCATTAAAAAGATGCAGGAGTGGTGGTGCAGAGGTTAGAGAAAGTGGGCCTGTGATCGGAAGGTTGCTGGTTCAACTCCCGGTACCAACAACATCACAATGTAGGTGGGAAAGGTGAAGCACTCACACCTGCCTCCACCCTCATTTGCCCCACTCTGGGCCCTTGAGCAAGGCCTTTAAACCTCACCATCTGCTGCCCTGGGTGCCCTAGATAGCAGCTCTGTGCTCCACACAGAACTGTGGTAGCCCGGTGGTCTGTGGTTGTGTCAAGAAGGACATCTGGTGGAAAAATAATTGCAGAGTCTTTGTACAAGTTAGTTCGCTGTGGCAACCCCTGAAGAAGGGAGCAAATGAAAGAAGAAGAAAAAAAAAACCTAGCATTCCTTGAAAGATTGGATATTGCCATCACCTTTATATATATATATATATATATACAGATACACATATATATTTTAGAGTAATTGGCTGGTTATTTTGAATTAGGTTAGTTCCTAATACAGTATTAATCATCTGTACTTTTAAATGTACAGTTGTCTCTCGTTTATTGTAGACGAACCTTCAGTGGCGCGCGTTCCTGCTCGGAAGTCCTCGTGGGCCAGCTACCAGCTCTCAAGATTCACTGATGGGTCTGGAGGTCTGGTTCTGTGAACTCCGTGTGACATCTCTGCATCTGCTGTGTGCCGAAGTCTCTGTAATAAGCACAAAACTTGTTCCGATCAGAACAAAACTTTCTCTCTAGTTTTTCAGCAGAAGGAAATGGGGCTTCAGGGCAGGACCCTGTTGCCTTCTGGGAAATGTAGCTATTATGAGCAGGAATACAGTGTAGGCTTGTAGAGAAAAAATTACAAAATCGCGGTGGCGCCTGTCCGAAGTATTTTATTTTTTTTGTTAACTTTTTACTGTACAGTATCCAGTACTGTCCCAATCACGTGAGTAATATTAAATATGACAATCATGTGTCCTGTACAATTTTTTTGTACAATATTATGGACTGTACGTTCACAAACCGCAATAGAGTGAGTCCACAAAAGTCGAACCGCAAAGTAGCAAGAGTCTACTCTACACCAATTCTGAAACTGTTGGTGTGTTGTATCCAGTGGTGGAAGTAATGAATTACAAATATTCACATTACATCACATCACATAGTGGTGACGGCTGCACAGAAGTCTGTTGGAGTCAGTCTCCCGACCATCACAGACATTTACACCTCCAGCTGCAGAAAGTGGGCCACCTGCATCATGAAGGACCCCACTCACCCAGCACACACACTTTTTGTCCCGCTCCCCTCAGGAAGGAGGTTGAGGAGCATTAAGTGTAGAACCATTAAACTGAGGAACAGCTTCTACCCTGAGTCTGTTAGACTCATAAATATCTAACCAGAATAATCACTGTGAAAAATCACATCATGTTGTTGCTGATCTGTTTCATGTTGATGTGTTCATGCGTGCTCATCTGCTCACACAGGCTCATGTTCATGCTGCTGTTCGACGTAATGCTTTTATGCTATTAGTGCTTAGTGTATATTTAGTTGATGTTTTCCTTAGTTCATATCTTAGATCTTATTACTGTTCTTCTTTTACATTTTATTGTTGGATGTAACTGGGACCCTGCGCACACAATTTTGTTCCACCACATGTACCACATGGGTTGCGAATGACAAAGAACCTTGAATCCTTGAATTACTGTAATTAAGTAATTTTTTTGAGTATTTCTTTCAATTGTGTAATTTTACTCATACTTAAGTACAATTTAGACCATGTAATTTACATCAATACTTTTAAAATCAGAAGTCGCTTATGAGTACGGTCGCAATTTGAATTAATGTTCAAACAGTTCATCTGCATCTTTGTAGACAATAAAGCTCTCAGATCACAAACGCACCAATTACCTATGACGTAAGCAGAGGACAACTTCGTAGAGTAGAGAGTCATTTATGGACCGACGATTTGGACATTTCCTGAACTCGTGTTTTATTAATAATGGAGCACAGTAAACACTTCAACTATTTAAACTAAACAATGGGCAATTGCTAGGGAACAAAAAATGTAATTTAGGATTTTAAGGTAGCAATACATCTCAGAAAAGTTGAAACAGAAGCAACAACAGGTTGTAAATGTGAACGACACAAAAAGAAACAGCTGGAGGAGCATTTTGCCATTAATTATATTAAATGACAACAGGTCAGTCAGAGGACTGGGTATAAAAAGAACATTTTAGGGAGGCTGAATCTCTCAGAAAGACAGGCAGAGGTTTACCAGTCTGTGGAAAAACTGCTTTAAAAATTGTGGAACAATGATACTCCCCATGGAAAATTAGAAAAACAGTTCAAAATATCAAAAATCTAGAAGGATTTGGAGAAACCTCTGAGCTCAAAGGACAAAGTGATCTTCCGGACTTTAGAGGGCACCAAATTAAAAACAGCTCTTATTCTGTTCTGTTATACAGTTCACCGTGCCATCCACAAATTCAGATTGCAAAGAAGAAGCCATATACTGTATGAGCGCCATCAAGAAAAATGCCATCTTATCAGAATCAAAGCTCATTTAAAATGGACTGAGGCAAAGTGGAAAACTGTTCTGTGGTCAGATGAATTAAAACGTAAATTTGTTTTTTGAAACCACAGACTAAGGAGGAGAAGAACATTTTGGATAGCTCTCAGATCACAGTTCAGAAGTGTTACTCTCGGTTGGTATTGGTGTGCATTAGAATCAGAATAAGCTTTGTTATCATTGTACCAAAATACAATGAGATTATGTTTGTACAGTCATCCGAAAGATGGACGGAGTGCACGCTGCTGCTGCTCCTGACAGCGCGGCCCCTTATTGTTTTTCAGAATACTTTTTAGATAGAAAAGGGGGGAAGGCCATGAGGATAAAATAGTGGTATTGCAAAAAAGATCTCTTCACATCTTGTCCTTATTAGGACACAGATTAAGACATCAAAATAATCTACCAGTAATAACATCTATTAACACATTATATATGCATTTGATGACAAGACGGTGAGATTTGTCCATGAAGCACTTCCATATAGTCCATAGTCCTGATAAGATGTTGGTGTCCACCAGTGCAGCTCTGATAAGCACACAGAAGTTCTTGGGGGTGGGGTTTGCGATAGACAGAGCTTTTCCTTAGTTTACACATTTCCCAGGAGAAATTTGATAAGTTGGCCTACTTCGAGGCCAAACGGGGGAGTCAGATTCAGATAAGCCCCAATTGTTGATTTTTTTTTCAGGCAGACTGTTTTTTTCTGTTGGTACTTTCAATAAAAAATGGCCAGATTTGTGGGCATTCTACTGGTCCATGCTTATGAACCCCCTAAAAAGGTCGTCCCCAACATGCTGATGAGTCCCAGAAGTCGCAGGTGGTGCGCTGGTGTCAAAAAGCAGAAACCATGCTATCATGGTTCCAATTATATAAACATCTTTGGCGTCCTCCTGAAACAATACTGAAAGGCACATCAGCTTCCAAACTCCCCACAGATCCGTGACGTATCCTGCTGCGTGCATCTCAGCAGGGCATGAGGGCTCTCCATGACCCTGTCACTTTGTTGAAAAGATTTTATCAATTGCGTTGAAAGTCCAGCTGAGCAGATCCATGACAGTAGTTTTCCATTTTGAAAGATGTGTAAATAGGAGCTCCGATACACAAGACAGAGAGCAAAAAGCAAGAAGAGGACGGGAGAGGGAAGAAAATGCATCCACCTTGCACGAGAGCATAGTAGTGCCAATGGCATGGGCAGCTTACCTATCTGGAAAAACACCAGGAAAGTATATTCAGGCTTTAGAACAACATGGGGAGTTGGACCTTGTCAGGGGTGCTCGTTGTCACAGATTCTGTTCATAACATTTAGGGACAGAATTTCTCAGTGCAACCAGGGGGCAGATGGGGTCAGGTTTGATGGTCTCAGGATTCCATCTCTGCTATTTGTGGATGATGTGGTCCTGGTGGCATCACTGAGCCATGATCTCCAGTTCTCACTGGATCTGGAATGAGGATCAGCATCTCCAAATCTAAGACCATGGTCCTAAGTTGGAAAAGGGTGGATTGCTCTCTCTAGGTTGGGAGTAAGGTTCTGCCTCACATGGAGAAGTTCTGGACTTCCCTGCTTCAGCTGCTGCTCCCGCAACACATGGATGGATGGATGTGTAGTGTGCTATACAGGTTAGGTTAGCTTCAGCTACACTACAATTTTATTTAAATAATGGGTTCTCTCTTTTTCGAGCTACTTGACAGATATGTGACAGATGTACTGTGAGTAGATGGTTTAATCAGTGACATGAGACGTTAATTTTCTTTGATCCATCAAAATAAATGTGGTCATTTATTAACAGAATCAAAATTTAACATCAAAACATTGTACACTTGATTAGACTGATCTGCTTCTGATTAATAAAACTTGGCGCGTTTTACTTAATAAAAACAACAGACATTTCTGAAGGCATCTGGATTAATTACTGGCAAGATAGAAGAGTTTTAAAGATGGGAAATGAAGGAGTTCAAATGGAGAGATGTGGAGGAAGATGTATGTCTGTAGACCAGAACAACACGCTCCTTTCAAACGCAGCTCGCCATGGTACACTTCTAGTGAAGCTCATGACGACTCTTTACCTTGGTAGAGGATGGGTCCACTGCGATCAAGAGGTCCCTGGCACGCTACCTTTCAGCGTATCCTCAGGGCGGCTGCGACTCGGCAAAAGTCGTGAGATAATCCGTTCCACAGAACAAACTTCCTCAGCAGTTATAGGGCATTCCCCGGGTGGAGCCACAGGGAGGCGTCATGGCTCCTGCAGAGATGGATGACTCCATCAGCCTGGAAAACTGAGTTCGAAGTTCCACTCAGCAGTGGAAAAACTCAAGAAGAACTCAGAGGAACTCCAGCCGAACTCAGAAGAACTAACGGAACTAACAGTTCCAGGAAGTGTTGACTTTTAAAGAGTTCTGCTTCCGGTCACTTTTAGTAAGTCCTGATTGGTTGAAGGAACCAACAGGGATGTGGTTTTAGTGACGCCAAAGGGTTTTTACAAGTCGAGAAAACAGCAGAAATGTTTAGGAACAGACAGAGAAAGTTTTGACGAAGTGAGAAACACTGCAGGTGCCAGTTCTCTTGTTTACTGTCTGAGAGCTTTAAAAACATGACAGCTTGTTCCAACAACTTGTTTCTTGACTGTCTCCGACTTTTGACCGACATCACTACTTCTCATTTCAGACAGAAGATCAAAAATGCATAATTACTTTGTAAAATAGACATTTAACTTGATTTCTAATTTAAATGAGGATTAAAAAAATCATTAATACTGTTTCACAGTTGATTTAAAATGAGTGGTTCACTTCAACATTTAGAAATGTATGAACTAAACACACTTTTGATTATCAAGATATTGTAAAATAGTAATGACAATATAAAAAAGAGAGTGTTCTTTCAATTGATTAGTTCAGGATACAATTAGAAAGTTTCTGGATGAGCTAATTTGTATTTCTGGATTCAAATCAATGAAATAACAGTTCCTGTCCCATGAAGGTCTTCAGAGGCAGGTTTTGATCGGAAGCCTAGTTCACTACAGATGGATGGATGGATGGATGGATGGATGGATGGATGGATGGATGGAGGGATGGATGGATGGATGGATGGATGGATGGATGGATGGATGGATGGA
>NC_056520.1:21312304-21335456 GCF_014905685.2 Nematolebias whitei
GGATGGATGGATGGATGGATGGATGGATGGATGGATGGATGGATGGACGGATGGACGGATGGACGGATGGATGGATCATCCATCCCCGCACAGTGATTGCTGGACATGGGCACCGGCGACCTCCGCAATCCAGAAAAGGAAGAAGCAGGTAAAGACAATGGATGGGTAAAGTTTTAATTTGATATTGTTTCTATCTTAAAGTGATTCTTGACTAGGGCTGAACAATTAAATGCATTTGCAATAAATTGCAATATGATAAAGCAAGATTATCTAATCGCAAAGGCTGCAATTTGGTCACGTGATCTGGTTATGTGACTTGCGAGTAGGTGGAGCGAAGCAAACCAGAGCAGGGCGTGGGAGAAGTCAACACTGCACTTTAACTGGTTGCATAATGGTGTCAGGCTTGGCAGGAGCTGATACATCTGAAAGTTTGGTACCAAAGAGGGGCAGCACGTCCGTTGTTGAATTATTTTGGCTATAAAAAAGAAGACGTTGCGCAACGACGTATTGTGCAGAACCTGTCTCGCTGCTATTGCTACCTCTCCAGGTAGCACTACAAATATTTATCAACACTTAAAATACACCACAAAGCCATTTACGATAGTTGTATGGCTAGAATGCCAATGACCAGTGCTTCAACTTCAAGTAAGCCAAGTACCAGCCGACAGAGATCACTGACTGAACTAAGATATTACTCCATATGAACATAATTCAAAACGGCATGTGGAAATAACTTGAGCAATAACGGAGTTCATAGTGAAGACATGATGCCCATTAATATAGAGAACAAGCCTGGGTTTACGTCTTTGGTAAACACAATGAATAAGTGGTACAGAACTCACTCACACACACATTTTACCCAAGTTGCTATCCTGGAGCTACACAAAAAATACAGAAACAGAGTTGCAGCGGAGCTGAAAACAGTGGAGTTTTTTAAAAACTGAAACAGATGATTTATTGCTTGTGTTCGTTGAAAAATTTATGAGAAGAAGAATTGAAAAATAATCACATATTAAATAGCAATATTGATGTAAATTAATCACAATTAGAATTTTTTCCAAAATCGTTCAGCCCTATTCTCGACCTGCCATTGTGTATGAGAGAGTCAGAGTTCAGAGTCAGAGTTTCTTTATTTGTCATTTGCACCACATGTGGTACATGTGGCGAAGAAAAATTGTGTACACAGTGTCCCAGTTACATCCAACAATAAAATGTAAAAGAAAAACAGTAATGAGATCTAAGATATGAACTAAGAAAAACATCAACTAAATATACACTAAGCATTAATAGCATAAAAACAATATGTTAAACAGCAGCATGGACATGAGTCTGTGTGAGCAGATGAGTATAAATGAACACAGCAACATGGAACAGATCAGCAGCAACATGATATGATTTTTTTTACAGTGATTATCCTGGTTAGATATTCATGAGTCTAACAGCCTCAGGGTAGAAGATGTTTCTCAGTCTAGTGGTTCTACACTTAATGATCCTTAACCTCCTTCCTGAGGGGATCAGGGCAAAAAGTGTGTGTGCTGGGTGAGTGGGGTCCTTCATGATGCAGGTGGCCCTCTTTCTGCATCTAGAGGTGTAAATGTGTGCGATGGTGGGGAGGCTGACTCCTACAGTCTTCTATGCAGCCTTCACCACTCTCTGCAAAGCTTTTCTTTCTGCAGCTGTGCAGCCTCCATGCCACACGTTGATGCTGGAGCACAGGATGCTCTCCACTGCACACCTGTAGAAGGAGGTGAAGATTGAGCTTCCCTGGCCAGCTCGTCTCAACCGCCTGAGGAAGTAGAGTCTCTGATGAGCTTTTTTGATCAGGCTGGTAGTGTTGTTGCCCCAGATGAAGTTGCCATTCAGGTGCACACCCAAGTACTTGTAGCTTGATACCACTTCCACCACAGATCCTCCTATGTTCAGGAGGGTGGGGGTGGGGTGGGTGTAGGTGTTTTTGTTCCATCTGAAGTCCACAACCATCTACTTCGTCTTCTTCTCATTGATGTGAAGGTTATTCTTCCTGCACCAGCTCTCCAGGTGTTCCACCTCCTGCCTGTAGCCGGACACATTGTTTGTGATGCATCCCATCATCGCTGTATCATCTGCAAACTTTACATTGTGACAGCCTGGATGGGTAGGTGCACAGTCATACGTAAGAAGAGTGAATAGGAGAGGGCTCAACACACAGCACTGAGGGGAGCCAGTGCTGAGGTTTATGGTGGAGGAGGAGAAGTTGTGGATCCTCACTGACTGCTGTCTGTTTGTTAAGAAGTCTAGGACCCAGTTGCAAATGGAGGGGCTTAGTCCTAGTGCGAGTAGTTTGTCCATCAGGGTTTGGGGATCATGGTACTGAAGACAGACGTGAAGTACACAAAGAGCATATGGACATACTAGTCCTTCTGCTCCAGGTGGGTGAGAGCAGTGTGGACCACAGAGGAGATGGCATCTTCTGTTGATTGATTTGCATGGTATGTGTATTGGTGAGGGTCCTCGTTGATGTTGATGGTTGTTTTGATGTGAGTCATGACCAGTTTTTCGAAGCATTTAACGACTATCGGGGTGAGGGCTACTGGCCGATAGTCATTCAGACCAGTCACTTTAGAGCTCTTTTGGACTGGGATGGTGATGGCATTCTTCAGACAGGTGGGAACTGTTTCCAGGGTAAGTGAGGAGTTAAAGATGTCAGCCAGCCACTCGTAGAGCTGATCAGCACATTCTTTTAGCACCTTCCCGAGGATGTTGTCTGGGTCGGTTGCTTTGTCAGGATTAATCATCCTGAATGTACTCCTTACTTTGGCTGAGGTCACGATGAGAAGCTCTTCTTCCGGTGTCCTGATGCATGCTCTTCTTCTGGTGGTGAGGTGAGTCTGGTGCTGGGTGATCTGTTCGGGTCTTCAAAGTGTATGTAGAACTTGTTGAGGGCATCAGGAAGTGATGGGTCTCTAGGGTATTGTTCACTCCTGCTTTTATAATCTGTTATACACTTAATGACACTCCACATGCTCTGTGGGTCTTGTGAGGTGAATTGACCCTGAATCCTCTGTGCATATGTAGTCTTGGCCCTCTTAATACCAGCAACCAGCTCTTTCCTTGTCCTTCTCAGCTCCTGTGAGTTTCCAAACCTGAAGGCAGCATTCCTGGCTTCCAGCAGGGTGCAAACCTCTGCATTCAGCCAAGACTTCCTGTTCGGGTAACTCTTAACATATCTGATGGTGGTAGCGTCATCAGCACATTTACTAATGTACCCCAGGACTGAGGATGTGTATTGCTCCAGGTCTAGTGTCCCCTATGTATCTGTTCCTCCTTCCTGTTCCTCTCAAACCCAGCCAGTCAAAGCAGATGGCCGCTTATCCTGAGCCTGGTTCTCCTAAAGGTTTCTTCCTCATGAGGGAGTTTTTCCTTTCCACTGTCACATTCATGCTTGCTCAAGATGAGAGTTCTGTGATGAAGTTAAACTCAAAGCAGTCTGCTCCTCAGATAAATAGTGCTAACTCATTTTTATATATCTGAATGAATATCAGTTCAGTTCCCTGAGATGACTTCTGTTATGACTTAGCTCTTTATAAATAAACTGAACTGTACTGAAATTACAGAAAAATCACACCAAAGGTCTGAGCTGAAGTACACACTCCTTCGAGGGATGCTAACAAACAACTTGGCATCATTAAAGTCAATAAATCCTTGTCTTTGCAGAATATAAATCTCATTTTCTATTTTTCTAGTGTGTTTTACACAAATAATCTTACTATAGGTTGTCTAAAGTAGCAATGACTACGTTAAATCTGTTGTAACAGCAGATTGTTGGATACTTCACTAATTTAAAATAACTTCCTTTCATGGGGTGAGCAATAAAGTCTTGTAAGAAAAGTATTGGAGCTACTTTAAACCACTTTCACTCTAATATTAGCTGCTGATTTGAACCAAACGCATCGTAAACACACAGGAAAATCACGTCCAGACGAGCAGCAAGCAAACAAACAATAGTGTGCTTGTGTCACGAGAGAGAGGCATATCATTAACACCAGAGATGTAACTGAAAGGAGCCAATCAACACCTGTTTTCACGCTCACAGAAAGAAAAAAACTGTCAGAGGATCTAATGTGACATTTACCATAAATGCAAAATATTCCAATGCACAAGTGAATCACAAAGCATTCGGGGCTTCCGCTCATTCCTGAGAGGCGACTATTTTAGCCAACTAGCACCTTCTTAGAGCAAAGTCGGGCCTATATAAAGCAACAATAAGTCGGTGACTGTGGCGCTTCCAAGCGAGTCATCTCCAGCAGACAGCCTAGCTATCATTATCTGTTAAAGAGCCTCGGTCCCTATGGATCATCATTACGAGGCGCATTAGAAAATACTTTGATTAAACTCCCCTAATCCAGCACAGACAGCTGCAGTCCATTCACAGCTGCCTAATCTCCCCACTGCTAAATACCACAGAGACAATGGGCAACAAATGACAACTTACGTGAGAGGAAAAAGAGGGGAGCCAGAAATAAAGGAGGAAGAAAACAAAGAAAAGGATGATTCTTCTATCAAAGGAGAGCAGTAAACAGAGCTGATGGAAAGCCAAATCATGATGGCTCTGGGAAAAAGACAAAAAAAAAAAAAGCTACCGATAAAGAGGGATTTTGAGGTACAGGAGTGTAAAATGATGGAGGTGAGTCTCCCATCAGCTGGCAGATGAAATGTTGCACACAGAGGAGAGATTTCTTTCAGCGACCGACTACAAACAAGACGCTGATGGGAGACGCTGCAATCAAGACGAGAGGAGAGAGAAGGAGAGAAAAATGAAACTACTCCTCAATGGTACAAATCACCGCAGGGAGGTTATCAGGGCCGTCGGCAATCACTTTAATGACAACATGGTGTGACATGATAGTTACAGCACTCAAAGAAAATCATTCGCCCAGGCTGGGGGAAGAGATAGGCAGGCGGGCAGCTTCATAAACACTAGTCTGGCTCGGAGAGTGCGAGTATGTTTGTTGTTGTCCAGGTATGTTTGCAGTGGGGTATTTAAGATGACTGGTGTGTAGCTGCCGAGCAGAGGAGGACAAGGAGCAGGCTGGGACTATGTGTGGGATCGGAGAGGAGGCGTGACCACACCGGGCTTGTTTGTTGTTCTGATGAATTGGTCCTCTTTCTATCGGATGTTTGCGTGAGCGCACACACACGCAAGGAATGTGACACATACTGCATAATGTAATCTCTTACGAGAGCCCTATCAATGCACGGCACACTGACAGAGTGTTATTGCATTAATCAACAGTCACAGCGCCACAAATTACAATCTAACCTTCCAGATGAATGATCTGGTTATGTGAACATTTTTACTTGCCCCAGAACTAAAGGCCTATTTACACTGTTATTTTTTTAGTTTATAGTAGAAAATATTATGTGGTTAGAGAAAGGGTTTCCAGTTTTAGTCCTCAAGGGCCTCTATTCTACATATTTTAGAGGTTTCTCTGCTCTAACACACCTGATTTGAATCAATGGGTGATTAAATAGCTCCTGTAGAACATGAAGAGGTAATTCAACTATTGAATCATGCGTGTTGGAGCGGGGGAGCAAGTCAAATGTGCAGGATAGTGGTCGTGAGGACCAGGATTGGACACCCCTGTTCTAAAGCATTTTAGATCATAAATGAAAGACCAAGGATTCATTAAAGGAATGCATATCCATCCATCCACCCATCCATTATCTTCACTTCCCCAATCAAGTCGTGGGGATAGCAGCTTGAGCAGGGAGGCCCAGACATCTCTTTCCATAGCCACCTCTTCCAGCTCTTCTGGGAGGACCCCAAGGTGTTCCCAGGACACGCTGGAGAGACATAGTCTCTCCAGCGTGTCCTGAGTGTTCCCCAAGGTCTCCTCCCAGTCGGACATGCGTAAAGCACCTCCCTAGGGAGGCACCCAGAAAGCATCCTTACTAGATGCCCGAACCACCTCAAATGACTCCTCTTGATGTGGAGGAGCAGCGGTTCTTCTCTGAGTCTCTCCCAGATGAATGAACTTCTCACCCTATCTATAAGGGAGAGTCCTTCTACCCTGTGGAGGAAACTCATTTCAACCACCTGTATCTGCAATCATTCTTTCAGTCACTACCCACAGCTCATGACCATGGGTAAAGAGATCATCCAGTGTTCCATGGCCAGGACAGAACCTGCATTGTTCCTCCTGGATCCAGTTTCGACCAACGATCTTACTTGTTTCTCCAGTACCCCTGAATAGACCTTACCAGTGAGTTATGCCCTATAATTGGAGCACACTCTCCAGTCCCCCTTTCTGAAGAGTGGAACCACCACCACAGTATGCCAATCCAGTGGCACTGCCACTGATGTCCATACAATGTTGTAAAGGTTTGTCAACCAAGACAACCTTACAACATCCAGAGCCTTAAGGATATCAGGGTGAATCTTATCCACCCCTGGAGCCCTGCTGCCTCCGAATTTTTTAACTACCTCGGTGACCTCATCCACAGTTTTGTACAAACCAACCCCAAAGTTCCCTGTCTCAGCTTCCTCCATCAAAGGTGGGATTGAAAAGGTCCGAGAAGTATTCTTTCTACCTCTCAACAACATCACTGGTTGAGGTCAACAGCACCCCACCTTCACTGAACACAGTGTTAGTGAATTGCTGCTTTCCCCTCCTCAGCCACCTGATGGTTTGCTAGAATCTCCTCGAAGCCAACTGACAGTCTTTATCCAAGGCCTCACCAAACTCCTCCCTCATCCAAGTTTTTGCTTCAGCAACAGCCAAGGATGTGGACCGCTTGGCCCTCTGGTACTCCTCAGCTGCCTCTGGAGTTCCACCAGCCAACAAGGACTAATAGGACTCCTTCTTCAGCTTGACAGCCTCCCTAACACGAGGTGTCCACCACCGAGTTCTAGGATGGCCATCGTGAGAAGTACAGACAACCTTGCAGCCACAGCTCAAAGCAGCTACTTCAACAATTGAGGTACGGCACATGGCCCACTCTGACTCAATATCCCCCACCTCAGCTGGGATGCAGTTTAAGCTCTCCCGGAGGTGCGAGTTGAAGACCTTTCTGATGAGTTCTTCTGCCAGGCATTCCCAGCAAACCCTCACTACACATTTGGGTCAACTGGGTCTGTCTGGCATCTTCCTCCACCATCTGATCCAACTTACTACCAGGTGGTGATCAGTTGACAGCTCAGCTCCTCTCTTCACCCGAGTATGCAAAACAAATGGCCGCAAATCAGATGACACCACTACAAAGTCAATCATTGATCTATGACCTAGAGCATCCTGGTGCCAAGTGCAATTATGGACACTTGTGGAATGCATGTCGGTCTCAACTTTTCACACCAGAGAGTCACCTTAAGTTAAACAAGCAGTATGCCTATGTCCCTTGTAATGAATGATACCTGTCCATTATCCATAATTTAAACGGATTCTTTCATTTTTCTGGACTGAGTACTATCGTGCCTTGAATGATTAAATGTGGACGGAAACGTGTTTTTTATCTTTGACCCACCACAACAGTGAGCCGTTTAATTAAAAACGATTTAAACACATCACACATTTACATTAATTTGGCAAAATTGATTACAATAACACAGCTTAATTAATGAGCTTTTGCACTGAGAAGATCATGCGGCCATGATTTTCTCACTTGCAGCTTTGAAACCAACAGACATTTCTGAAAATATCTGGATTAATTACTGGCAGATAGAAGAGTTTTAAAGATGGGGAATGAAGGAGTTTAAATGGAGAGAAAAGATGTGTGAGGGAAAATGTGTTGACGAAGAACGACACCCTCCATTCGAACCCAGCTCTACCTCGGTACACTTCGGTAGGGAGGGACTCGTTACCTGGTAGAAGATGTCTCCACTGGTACGGAGTTCCATTTAATGCTACCTTTCAGCGTCTCCGTAGGATGGTTGGAAAACGTCCAGAGTAGTGACGGTACTTCGTTCAACAGCACGCTCACCTCTCGGGTGGACTCACATGAGCTGTGAGCCCGTCAGAGTTCCACTCAGATGTGGAAGATTCCATAATCCCCATGAGACTCGGAAGAACTCCCAACTAACTCCAGCCCCTCAGAACTTTCGTTCGGTTCTGAACTTCTGTTCATACTGGAACTGTTGTTGTTCTCGTTCTCCCGTTGTTCTGCTGTTCTGCTTGGAACTAGGAAGTGTCGACCCTTTTAAAGAGGTCACTTCCGGTTCCTTCTGGGAACTTCCTGATTGGTTGAACGAACCAACCGGGGTGTGGTTTTAGTGACGTCAGAGGGTCACTTACATGTCAAGGAGACAGTAGATGTTTTAAGAACAGACAGAAAGATGTTTTGAAGAAACAGCGACATTTAGGAGCCATTCTTCCTTCTATCTGTCTGTTAGAGATAAACATGACATTTCGTTCCGATAAACATGTTTTTGACCGTTCTTTGACTTTTGACCGACATCACAACTTGCTCATTTCAGACAGAAGATCAAAAAATGCATAGTTACTCTGTAACAGACATTAACTTGATTTCTACTTTGAATAAGGATTAAAAAATCATTGATACTGTTTCACAGTTGATTTAAAATGAGTAGTTCACTTCAACATTTAAAATGGTTTGAACTAAACACACTTTTATTATCAAGATATTGTAAAATAGTAATGATAATAAAAAAGAGAGTGTTCTTTCAATTGATCAGTGCAGGACACACTTAGAAAGTCTCTGGATTCAAATCAATGAAATAACAGTTCCTGTCCCAGGAAGGCCCTCAGAGTCAGTCTTTGACCTGAGGCCTAGTTCACTACAGTCTCCATCACCCAGGGATTTAAACACTGAATGCTTGTAGTTTTTGAGATGAGTGTTTTTCTGGACTGGAATTAAGCAGGAGGAGTTAGGAGTTACACTATGTATAAAAACACAGTTTTATTTTTTTTTGGCTTGTCCGAGACATCATGGAGTGACGGATCCTAGTGGAGGGAGCAATTTTATCCACCACCAGGCACAAAGACGTATCCAGGGGGTGGCCAGTGGTGACCCCAATCATTTTAGAAAACTATACATTTAAGCAATATAAAATCTATAATGTAAAGATTCCTCAAATAATAGGAGTGGTCGGTTCCCAAATGTATATGGCAGCAACCATCTTGGATTTTGACGTAGGAACTTGTCTTAAGCCTAGGTGCTGCACATAAAATGTAAGTTGGTACCTAACTTGTTTTTCAAGTTATCATGCTCATAGCATGCACAGACTTACGGATAGGCAGACCTCGCATATAGGAGGACCATACACAGCCTGGCATCACCTCCTCGGGTTACTCACACATTTGGTCTCAGACTGATGTGGGATAACGTACCATCCTTCACCCAGCGTTTCTTGAAGTCAGCCAGTGTGGTTGTGTTGGAATCTCTGGAATGAACAGTACACACACGCTTACCTCACAGGTGTTCAATTGGGTTGAGTTCAGAACTGTATGCAGGTCATTCCATTCTCTCCTTTTCCTAATTTTGAAGGTAGTCTAGAGAAACTAAAGAAACCTTGTTATGTGTGGGTGAGTGTTGATAGAGGGCAGTCCCAGAGTGGGGAGCTTATAGGTGCTGACAATCAACTGACACCGAGGCACCTGGGTTACCAGAACCTCAAAACAAAAGTCAATAGCAAACAACGTTGTCTGGCACTGGTGGAAAAGATTTGACAAGCTTTCCCACATACATGCTGCTGCTTGACCCACAAAAGTATTTTTCTTACAAATGTGGCAAATTTATGTTTTTCCAATGGTATAAGATTTATTGCAAAGAAGTGTACCGGTAGATACAACAAAGAAATCAATCAAAACAGACTTTGTTGCTTTTTTCTGTTTAGTTTATAGACGTCTACTTAAGGTTATTGGTGGAAAAAGTTGTAAGAACATCTAAGTTCTCTGTTCCATATGTTTTGTGTGCCATCTATTTCTGAAAGTGCTGAAAAGGCAACTGACCTTTCACACCAAGATAAGCTGCTACAGATTTTCATAGAAAGCAAAGTCTCTCGTAAGAAAATAAGTAGGAAATCTCTCAATAATGAGGTATATGTATCACTACAGTATGAAAATATCTTGATATGAAGCTTAGTGGACACTTTTAGTTGCAGTTACATGAATGAATTTTACAAATTCAGTCTGAAATCATCCCCTGGTCAGTTCATTTCTTGGAGAGAGCAAATACCATTAACATTTTGTACACTGTGGATGTGTGCAGCACTCTGGGTAATTTTCCCTAGCCATGCTGAGGTGCTCCTGGATGAATCATACATGGACATGCTCACAACCCCCATGCTGGGTAATAATGAGACCCAATGAAGTGAGGAATATGAACACACCTCATCTACAGTAACACCTTTTCCTCTTGCTCTCTATCTTTTTTAATTCACTCCTAACCACCACTCCTCCTCCTTATACTCATCGTCCTTCTTTTTATCTAATCTGACCATGTGAGAATGTATGTTTTATTACCCAACCACCCTGCGTGATGGCAAAGCAAAGACCATGCAGCGGATTTGACGAATCACTGTGCTTCCAAATGGGGGAGGTTCGGGTTAATGTGGCTCAGCTTCACGTCAGAGAGGCTGCTGGCAGGGGTCAGAGGTCGGCCGATGAGAAAACACAAAGCTAGAGTCGGACTTCTCCCTCTGTGTGTGTGTGGGCAGTGTGGAGGTCAGGATGGTAGGAAGAGTGAGTCACTGCAACCACACGGACCTACACACACATACACACAACAAAACTCACTCGCTGCACGCTCACACACAAGGTGCTGTAGGGCACCATAGATTTTATTTACAAAAAAAATCAAATGAACTGTTTTCAGCCCACAGGAATGAAGCAGGAACATTTCGCTGCATTACCAAACCTAAAAACTCTGCTCTCAATCCAAAATAGGACGTGATGATTAAAAATAAGTTAGAGGTACAATATGTACAACTTTAGTTCCCACTGGCCTTATGAAAAATAGATGTTGTTATCAAAAGAACAAATGGTACGTACGTCGATGTCCCTGTTTGCTGAAAGATTTGAACAGTGAATATTTGTAGTTTTGGAGATGAGCGGTTGTTTTGGACTGGAATGGAACAGGCAAAGCAAGTAAACCTTAATGTTTTTGGTGAAAGATATTCAAGTGAGTAAGAGTTATGCTGTGCAGAGGAAAAAAGGTAGATTTTAAGATAATTATTTTTTGCTTGTCCAAGGCAGCACAGTGTGGCAGATCCTGGCAAGTGAAGGGAGCAAGTTATCCACAACAAGGCAAAATGATGGAGCTGGGGGGTGGCAAATGATGGCCGTGCCCACCATAGGTTAATAGGCCACCCTAATAATTTGAGGAGACTATACTTTTAAGCAAGATAAAAACTAGAAAGTACTTTTTTTCCTAACTGCTCCCTTCCTCAGGGGTCACCACAGTGAAGTAGCTCGCACGACGACTTAGCAATTGTTTTAACGCTGGATGCTCTTCTTGACGCAGCCACAGACAAGCTACTACAGCCCTCTGTGTGGAGCAGAGAGCTGCTATCTAGGACGCCTGGGAGAGCAGATGGTGGGGGTTAAGAGCCTTGCTCAAGGGCCCAGAGTGGGGTAAATTTAGGTGGAGGCAGGTGTGGGTGTTTCAACTTTCCCACCCACATTTTGATATTGTTGGTCTAACTACTGCAATTGAGATGCATTATAAACATGAACAAGCTCATTTTAGTTACTTCATATTTTTATGTTGTGAGAAACCCCCCAATTTTGTTTCTTCCCAAAAGTAAAGAACAGGACTGGCTTTCCAATTACTATCTTTGTAGTGTGACGGTACTTCAAAATAATTAGCTGGTGACTAGTTCATTTACACTCAGATTTCTAGCTTGTTTTGGAGACATAAAAACATGGATGACTCAATTTTCTGCTTTTAAACTCAGACTTGAGCATTTTAGGAATAAATGTTGCAGTCTTTCACATCCTCTGGTATTAATTTGGCCTCCAGTTCTAATGTAAAAAACCTTGGTCTTATTTTTGCACAACCTACCATTTAAACAACACCCCCCCCCCCCTTTTTTTTTCTTTTTGCCAGGGCTACTTTCTTCCACCTGTTCAATATCACTCAAATTACAAACATTTGGATTCAAAAGAAAATAATGCAGAACAATTGGTTCATGCGTTTATCATTTCCAGGCTAGATTATTCATCCATCCATCCATTATCTTTACCCGCTTATTCCATTTTGGGTCACAGGGGTCGCCAGTGCCCATGTCCAGCAATCACTGTGCGAGGGGCGGGGTACACCCTGGACGGGTCGCAAGTCCATCACAGGGACACATAGAGACAAACAATCATTCACTCTCTCACTCACACCTAGGGACAATTTAGAGTTACCAATCAGCCTAACATGCATGTTTTTGATCTGTAGGAGGAAACCGGAGCACCCGGAGAAAACCCACGCATGCACGGAGAGAACATGCAAACTCCACCCAGAAAGGCCCCTGGACCGGGGTTTGAACCAAGCACCTGCTTGCTGAGAGGCAGCAGCTCTACCAGTTGCGCCACCGTGCTGCCCGTGGCTAGATTATTGTAATTCTTTATTATCTCGGTGTTCAAAAAACTCTTAAAAAGTCTTCATTTGATCTGAAATGCCACTGTTAGAGATCTGATAAGTTAGAAGGAGAGAGAATATCTCTCCAGTTTTAGCTTTTCTCCACTGGCTCCCTGCAAAATTCAGAATAAAATCTAAAATTCTACTTCTAAGCTTTCACCAACCAAGCTCCAAGATCATTTTGTTCCATATTTTCTCTTACAGAGCACTTTGCTATCAGACTTCAGGTTTATTTGCAGTTCATATAGTTTCTAAAAGCAGAGCAGTAGAGCTTCTAGTAATCAAACTCCTTCCTTGTTGAACTAACTTCTAGTTTTAGTTTGCGAGGTTTACAAGAACAAATTGACCTCGTGTTCTCCATCTGCTGCTCTCTTTACTTGTGCGACTGTTCATGTTTGAAACAGAACACATTTGAAATCATATTTAACTTGCACGAGGTAAACTTTGAGCTAGCTCTTCGAGAGGGGTTACCCTGTGCAGCACTGTAAATCAAACACGTTGATCATTCCTCAATTTACATCATTAATTCATTATTGCTAACTAGCATCCGCAAGCGAAAAGCTGCAGAAAGAAAAGCTTTGCAGAGAGTGGTGAAGGCTGCACAGAAGACTGTCAGAGTCAGCCTCCCCACCATCACAGACATCTACACCTCTAGATGCAGGAAGAGGGCTACCTGCATCATGAAGGACCTCACTCACCCAGCACACACACTTTTTGCCCCACTCCCCTCAGGAAGGAGGTTAAGGAGCATTAAGTGTAGAACCACTAGACTGAGGAACAGCTTCTACCCTGAGGCTGTTAGACTTATGAATCTCTAACCAGAATAATCACTGTGAAAAAAATCACATCATGTTGCTGCTGATCTGTTTCATGTTGCTGCTGATCTGTTTCAATGTTGATGTGTTCATGCGTGCACATCCGCTCACACAGACTCATGTTCATGTTTGTGCTGATGTTCAATGTTTTTATGTTATGAGTTCTTGGTGTATATTTAGTTGATGTTTTTCTTAGTTCATATCTTAGATGTTATTACTGTTTTTCTTTTACATTTTATTGTTGGATGTAACTGGGACCCTGTGTACATAATTTCGCTCCACCACATGTACCACATGAGGTGCGAATGACAATAAAGAATCTCTGACTCTGACTGACCATTCACTCTTACCTCTATATCTACAAAACCAGGAGGTTTAATCCAAGATTAGTACAAACAGTGATGGCACATAATGACTGTTCTGACACATTAGAATACTTGGATACTTTGCATGTATCAGAGTTCATGCTCAATAATCCAGGTACAAAATCCAACAAAGTTCATTCAGGTCATCTGGACAGTTTATTTTTTTTTTTCTTTTGTTGACACGTTTCGTCCTTCATCCAAAGGACTTCGTCGATCCAAGGAGCCACAAACAATGTTTTGAACCACTTTGGCTATGGCTGCCTCAGAGGAGTCGACGGGAGAGAGGGCGGGACCCAGAAACCATCTTATCACCAGCGAACTGGTAGGTCCATGGGGGTGTGTTGCTTGTGGGACCGAGTGTGTTTGTGGCTCCTCGGATTGATGAAGTCTTTTGGATGGAGGTTGAATTGTCTTAAAAAAAAAGAGACCATCCAGATGACCTGACTGAACATTTTCAGTTTGCTTGTAATTTCAATGAAACCAGCTTCTTAACCTTGAGAAGAGTTCTTGTCTCATTTATGCTCAAAGTCACTTTTTTGTGACAAGAATAAAAGAAGCAAGCTATGTTTTTCATATATGGGGTCCTTTACCACCCAGTAAACAGACCTACTCATCCAGTGTAACCTCTGGACATTTCTCCCCACCTTGAGCTCCCTGCAATCATGAAAATGATCTAGATCGCAGCAGAGGACTCACCCAGCATCCGCTGGACTCGGGAACTCTGCCGCGCTAAGACAGTAGCAGTTAGAAACTATTTACATAATAACAGCTCATCATTCAAAAAGGTCCTTTTACTTGCAGCATAACAAAAAACTGAAGGTGTCACCCTGAGCAGGGTCTTCAGCTCCTAAATAACAATAGTGTATCTGCGATTTACGAAAGGACAAAGAACAAAGAGGGAGGAAAAAGTGAGATGGTCAAGAAAGAGGTACTAGTGGTCAAAACAAGGGAAACAAATTGGAAAAATAGATATAACTCTAAGTTGGGAGGAGTAATATTAAATAAATTCCCACTATCAAATTCACAGCCCAATTCGTAAACTGGTGTTTTCAGATTGAAAATTAAACCCGAAATAAAAGTTTGGTGCAGAAATTTGTCACGCACTTTAGATTAACGCTTGAAAGCTGTTTTACGTGAAGTGTGTGCAAGAGCCGGTCACACTTTTTACTGAAACGTACCTGGAATTAATATTTGTGCATGAGTTAAATAAATGACAAATCTAATGAACTAAAAAAATAAAAAGAACTAATAAAATCTAGCACTGATTTTTGATACTTTGCTGGACAAATATCAAGAACCTGAAAGGGAAGATTATAACGATGAACTCGGCTCTTAGAAACGTATGTATATATTCTCAAATTTAGGAAAAGTTTAAGCAATTATAGGACTTGTCATCCCATGAAGGAATGCATATCTACTGTCACCTTCATGGAAAGGATTCAGACTAAGATCATCATATTTTGAGAAACAACAGTCAATCATTTTGGTCAAGAAAATAACCGTTAGAGCAATATTGTGCAACACAAGATGTAATACTGTACTCAAATACCCGAATTTACCCCCTGGACTTAATAAAGTATCAATCAATCAAACAATCAATCAACAAACCCACCAACCCATCCATCTATCATCCATCCATCCATTCATCCATCCATCTATCTATATATATATATACATATATATATATGTTACAATATCTGTAAAATTAACTGAAATACAACATGTTTTGTACTTTCCAAGGTCACTTGGCTGTGCTAGCCATCTTGAATTGGGTTAACTCCACAAATAATTCACTTGTATCAGTACATCAGATGACTAATTTCAGTGAGTTTTGTTAAAATTCATTTAAAATAACAGTGTTTGCCATTAAAAATGGCACCAAGGTCAAAAAGCCTGTGTATTTAGTAACGTTTTCATATTTTTTCTTTTGTTTCGCCAAAACTTGTAGTACTTTTGACTGATTTATGTCTCTACCCTCACATTCACACCCAGTCTTCAGGGTTTGCCAAATTTTAGGAAAAAAATTGCAACTCCTAATCCCCATTTATGCAAAATCCAAGAGATTTAAGACGTCTTGATTCTCCTCTTGTTTGAACCGGCACAAAGCCAAAACACTCACACGTTCAGCTCAGTTTCTCTGTCTGCACCTTCCTCTGTGTGCGACAGGATATCACCAGCAGCCACTCAACCCAGGAGCAGTTTCTCCTCATCTCTGCCGCTCCTCCTGGGCCTCTCAGCATCCACTCCTGTTTTCAGACTTTGCTCCTCTACGTCTTTTTTTTTTTTTTCCACCCTTGTCGCCTTGCACATCATTTGACATCAAAGAGGCCGCGACAAGTCTCGCTGTTTACCCTCCCTGGCAGGCGCTCATTACAAAAACATCAAAATAAGTCGTGCAGAGAGGCACGACGAATTAATGATCTCTCTGTGCCACTGGTGCCCTTCACCCCCTCCATCACCCAAATGGTGCCAGGCCATTTGACACAGAACAAATACATGTGGAGGGAAAGTAGAAGATGATGCATACCAGTGTACTAGTCTCACGCACACAACCACGTGCTCCAGTGCCAAGGCCTGTGGCTCCTAATGACCGTTCAATTAGTGGAAATTAGGGAGTCGTTGTGAGGTCCATGCTGTGACCATTAGTTGTTGGGGAGAAGGACACAAAGTGCAGGCTATAGGAACTAACCCTCAAGAGCAAGATTCAGAACCTTGCAGAGCATCACCCAGCAGAGCTATTTGGTTTTGAAGCCAATACCCCCCTGGCAAGGACGGAGAATGAAGACAAACTGAAATGTTGACTAAAACCTGTTCCGAACTTGTAATTATGAGGTCCAGTGTATAGGTTGGGCCACAAAGACGGGATTTTAACTCTTTCATTGGATTATTAGCAAACGTAAGTGGGTGTAGTCGGTCGTTTCGGATCCAAGTGCCTATTAGACGAGAAGGTTTAAGCAGACCCTCATTAGATCAAATGATTTCATACAAATTGCCGCTGCGCAAAAGCAAACTCGATTGTTAAATCAAAGTGCTTCGTCAATGCATTGTGACACTGCGCATACATCAGTGTGCACAGGTTGCCCTGCAAGCACATGGCTTTCCCCATGCATGTAATGCCTGGTTTTTATTTTGAAATTAATTCCTAATCTAATCTATACAGCCCTATTAATAACTATTATAAAGCACTCCCTAGTCATACATTAATCAGGGACTGGTAATTAGTGTAAAATTTAAATGCATGTTGTAAACCCACATCGAGTGTCTGGCACTAGACGGAGGTGCCAAGCCATCGCTGTACTAATTAGTTTGCAATTATGTTTAATAAGTTCTGTGGAAGCCAATCATCTTACAGTTGAGGATCTCGGCTCTTTGGATACAGACACGGTGGAACCAACATGGCGGCAGGGATGAGCTTTTTTACAATCCTCACAGATTCAGCTGCCAGGGAGCGGAGCGGTCACTCCAACACTAAGTTGCTAAAACATGACAACTGTCTCTCAGATTACTGTTTTTCACTACATAGGTCAGTGTTCTCCCAGAAAAGCTTTCTACAGTAATCCATATTCAATAACCAGTAGCTGGTTTGATCCATCTTTGAAAGGAACACAATATTGAACAGTCTCATGAAGAAAAACTTTAGGTCTCATTAAGAAAAAACGTCACTAAGTAGTCAACAAGCTTGGTGGTCACATAAATTTATTTGTGTCTATGGTGTTTTATTTAGAAGATCGGTTAAAAAAAGACCACTCATTTCAACTTTTGAAAAAAAAAAGTTCTGTGTTCAGATACATTGGAACGGTAAATACATTGTACAAATAGCACCTTTCTATCTTATCAAGATACTCAAAGTGCTTTACACTGCAATCTGTGTCTCACTTACTCATTCATACAACACTGGACTAGATCTCTACAAAGAATAATCAGAGCTTTATCACATTCATAAACCGATGGGACAAACATCAGAGGCAATGAGGGGTTCAGTGTCTTGCCCAGGGACACTTCGGCATATAACTGCTGGTGAAATCGAACCCCCAACTCTTGCATTGGAGGATGACTGCTCTAACCAGTCAGCCACAGCCACCCCTGGAAGTCAATAAGAGTTTGGAAGTGTGCTATACCATTCTGTGCTGTTCTATTGCAGTAAGGGACTCAGTGAAATAAGACCAAAATACTTTAGTTAGTTTTAGTGTTGTAGTTTTGATGTGTAAATGGTACATGTGTAAATCTAGTTTAATCTGATCCTCTGGACATAAAAAAAAACCAACTCTGCGGTCTACACTCATCTCCAGGCCAGCGGTCACTCTTTCAGGGATGAAGATGTTCACATCCTGGACAGAGAGGAACGATGGTTTGAGAGAGGAGTAAAGGAGGCCATCTTTGTGAAAAGAAATCGTCCATCATTAAACAGGAGTGGAGGCCTCTGTTTTCAACTGTCCCCCTCTTACAATGCTGTTATTGCTAGTATCACTCAGCCTCCTGTGAATAGTAAACAGCCATCAGTGTGCTAATGATCCATCGTTAGGCTGATGGTCCTTCTTGATCATGTGATCAGCTTTTGGTTGTCAGCAGCAAAACTGGTTGATCCACTCTGAGAAGGTGCTTTTTATAAGACTGAGCTGAATACAGCACCTCGGACTGAATAAGTCTTTTGGATGAAAGCGTTTTTACAATTTTTTTGTTTTGGTTTATTTAAATATCCAGCAGACCAGACTTAACTTTTTTAGATTTTCTACCTGGATAATTGAGCATGCATCAGGGTACATGTGTAAAATTTGTGAGAATAAGAAGAGTGAGCTAAAACTAGCAAAACAGTAGCTAGAAGCTAAAAGTAGCAATACTCTAGCTAAAGCAGCAAAAGGTTATCCAAAAGCTAAATGCATCGGACTTGGAGTAATCCATATCAGACTCAATCTGGAGAAAGATCATTAAGAACCAACAAAGTCCATGCTCAATAATCCAGGTATACAATCCAACAATTTTCAGTCAGGTCGTCTGGACAGTTTCTTTTTTTTTGTGCTGTTTGTTCCACTTTGAAGTAAGCTGTTTGGGGGAAGAATCAGTTTTGTGTTGTGTGTTTCCTTGACTGATGAAGCCTTCTGGATGGAAGGTGAAATGTTTCAGCACAACAAAAGAAACTGTCCAGATGACCTGACTGGAAATTGTTGGATCATTATGAACATTTACTCATCTTCAATCTGTCTGAGACATGCTGTAATTAAATTCAAGGTGGTACATTGACTGCACTGGTCTAAAGACGAGCTGTCAAAGATCAAAGCCGACCTGGACCCTGCATGCAACTGTTGCAAACAAACTCCAACAACAATCTTGCATACATTCAGAACCTGTCCCAAACTGCAGACCTTTTGGAAATCTATTTTTGACACCTTCTCTAGGATATGTGGAAAAACTGTACACCCATCAACATTCATCTTACTGTTCAGGTTGGTCCCGTGGATATGTCCTTCAGCAAGCACGAGAAGGATGTGATAACTTTTGGCTCTCTCCTGGCCAGAAGATTGGTTTTGTGCAATTGGCCTACACACTCCAGCATATGTACATTGGACAAGAGAGGTGATGTATTATATCCATCTGGAAAAAAAGAAGATATACCTTGAACGGCTCTGTTAAAAGATTTTGGGACATGCGTCAGTCTTTTGTGTTGTATGTGGAAAACATGTCAGTGCCTGTGTAATTCATTTTAATTCATTTATGTATGTGTGACTGATCTGGTGTGGGAGGGGAGGGGTGGGAGGTTTTTTTTTCTGTTATTTGTGTTTTGTATGTTCAAAATGAAAAAAAAAAAGACATTAAAAAAAGAAAAAAAAGCTAAATGCATCAAAAGTCCTAAATGTTAAACTGGCTAAATGTTAAAAATAGAACTGTACAATGTAACGTAAAACTAAAAAAATATGCAGAAATGGATCAAACAAAGGTTTTAGAAGATTCGAAGAGATCTCGATGTATTCCTATTGGGAAAGTTTAAACAAAATTTGAATTTTTATAAAAGTATTAAAGTTATTTTAAAAAAATCACGCCATTTCCCACTCAGTCTGGACATTTTGATATATGAATGACTAAAAAAACACAATAGATGTGGAAGTAGTTACGGTACATTGCAAAAGTGTACTGAAGAAACTTTAAACGGGAAAACCCCTGCTGACTCAGCATGAACAAATAAGTCTTTATTTTCTGAGGTAAATTTTCAGAAGGATATAAACAGATACAAAAAAAAACTGGGTTGTTTCCCTCTGGATTATTCTCTTGATATATACATGTAAGAGTAATCAGGGAGGATTAAAAATGAGCATATTCCAGTACTAGGGATGCACGATATTATCGGCATGGTATCGGTATCGGCCGATATTAGTGTTAAAATTCAATATTGAATATCGACCATTCCAATAAAATAACTCGCCGATATAAAAGGCGCTGTTTTAGCCTGCAGCGGCAGCACAACGCGATGACGTCACGTGCGCCTACCCGATCTCACGGCGGAGAGGAAAATTCAAAATGTCGGCAGTGTGAACGTTTAATTTTTCGTTGGTGAGGATGTCAGATTCTGAAGATTTATGGACTAGGTTGAGCCTCGCTAATCCCACACTGCAGCTAGAAACCCGGAACAAGCCTCCACAAATGAGACAGCATTGCAGGTGACTAATGCTAATAAATAACATTTAGCACTTTTCATTTAATATAAGTTAAAGTGCTATGCATATCACATGGCTGTTACTGAATATACGTCACCAGCTCTTACAGCTGTTACACAATTTTTATAGCAAATAAGCCTAAATAAGAGGGCTATGTTCTGACAAAGGAACGTATATAAAATATCGGTATCGGCATCGGTTATCGACCAAATAAGTTTTAACATATCGGCATATCGGCCAAAAATCCAATATCGTGCATCCCTATCCAGTACATAGAGAAATATGCACCAAAAGCTCAGTTTCTCGTTGAAGTGGTTGAACTGAAAGCATTTTGTGAAAGTTGGCCGTGGACCAAAAGCCCTCTAAACGCTTGTTGAATGGTCAGCTGCAGGTGGCGATTGAAGGTGACTGGAAAAGGCATCTGAAGCACCCAAATTTCAACAACAAACCGTCGTCTTTCTAGGTTCTCCAACTGTAATAGTTGCTGCCAGACTTGGCAACCATCAGGTGCTTTTTACGGCTGTTTTTTGGAACAGCTTCGCAGACAACAGCCTCAGACGACAATGAGGCAACATATTAGTCGTTAAAAACTCTGACAGCTCACCACAAAGATCTCCTCCTGAGCTCATGGCAACACATTAGGCCTGATGGCAGGGTTCAGCTGGGACTATTGGCTCAGGCTCTCGACTCAAACAGGCTGTGCAATGTGTGTGTTTGTGTGTGTGTGTGAGCTAACACTGCTATTTGGACCGGTGCCTGACACCCTCCGTGTTAATAAGAGTAATCAGTGCCCCCATGCCTGCTAGCAGCCTACATAGCACAGCAGAAACATGGCACAGGCCTGCACTGCCACCTGAGTGTGTTTACCCAAAACACACATCACCTCCCACGCTTTACACACACCTCGTGGAGCTAATGAGGGGGAAACGCAGTCAATAGAGTAGAATTGATCAGCGTTGTCCAGCGACAACGCACGATCGATTGGGTTTCCCTTTTGCCTGTAATGGCTCATTAGCCGCGTCTTCGACACACATGAGCAAACACACAATTAGGTGGAATGCATTGCACCACAAACAAATCATAGCTTTTAATTTCAAATCGCTCGCTAGGCTTCGGTTCATTTCACCGAGAATGCCTCGTACATTTTCAGTCAATGCAGCTGCGTTCTCTGTGGTTTTATTAATATCAGCTGTGTGATATCAACATTAACGCTCTGTGTGGAGAGAAATAGCGGCTCTAAGCTCTTGTTGCATGCACGTTTAACTGCGGATTTGTGATTTTCTTTAATTTTATTTTTGTGTAAACACAGAAGTCAAGTTCTTGTACTAGCTCCTAACGACTGACAGTACACTAACAGAAGTAAATGTTTGTGTTCACCAAAACTCCTTCACTTTCATCTAAAACTTGCTTTGAGAAAATTATGAATACTTTATGTATATCAGGGCTTCTTGCAAATTAAAGACCTAGCATTCCTTGAAGTTATGCACATCATTATTTAAACTAAAGTTATTAATTATCTTGTGTTGAGAAACAATGGAGTTATATTTGTTTTTGTCACACATTGAAAAAATTATAATGCATGAACACAATATTTCAAGATTTAACTTATTGTACATATATTTAGCTAGAATTATGTGTGGTAGTGGTGGCTTTGAGTCATCTACAACACATAATCTGAGCACTGCCTTTACGACATTGGTGTTTAAAACTTTAACATGCAAGCCAACAAAGTTTAGTCAGGTCCTCTGGATGGTTTCTTTTCTTTTTGTTCAAACGTTTCGTCCTTCATCCAAAGGACTTCATCAGTCCAAAGAGCCACAAAAATCTCAGTCCCATAAGTGGCTTACTCACATAGTGGGCCAACCAGTTTTATAGTGGTAAGATTGTTTCTGGAGTCTGGAGTCTGCCCTCTCCCCCGTTGACTCCTCTGAGGCAGTCATAGCTAAAGTGGTTCAAAACATCAAAGTTCATGCTCAGTAATTCCAGGTAGAAAATCCAACAAAGTTGTCAGGTCCCCTGGACGGTTTCTTTTTTTGTTGTTGTTGTTGTTGAAACGTGTCATCCTTCATCCAAAGGACTTCATCAGTCCGACGAGCCACAACAAACTCAGTCCCATAAGTGGCTTACTAACATACAGTAGTGGACCAACCAGTTTTATGGTGATAAGATGGTTTCTGGAGTCCGCCCTCTTCCCTGTTGACTCCTCTGAGGCAGCCATAGTCAAAGTGGTTCAAAACATCAAAGTTCATGCTCAATAATCCAGGTAGAAAATCCAACAAAATTGTCAGGTCCTCTGGACGTTTTCTTTATTTGTTGAAATGTTATATCCTTCATCCAAAGGACTTCAAGTTTCAGTTCCAGGACTTAACTTTGTTTTTGTTTTTTGTGTGTGTTTTTTTTAAACCTGGATTATTGAGCATCAACTTTGGTGTTTTGAACCACTTTGGCTATGGCTGCCTCAGAGGAGTCAACAGGGGAGAAGGCGGACTCCAGAAACCATATTATCACCATAAAACTGGTTGGCCCACTATGGGAGTACGCCACTTATGAGACTGAGATTGTTGTGGTTCCTCGGACTGATGAAGTCCTTTGGATGAAGGACACAACATTTTAACCAAAAAAAAAGAAATCTTTCAGAGGACCTGACTTAACTTTGTTGGATTCTTTACCTGGATTACAGAGCATGAACTTTGATGTTTAACATTCAAGGTGGTAGAAGAATTCCTTTTCTTACTTTATAAACTTTATATATATATATATATAT
>NC_056520.1:21340456-21372698 GCF_014905685.2 Nematolebias whitei
GAAGCGTACCCAACGAAGACGACCCGACAAAGGACAAGACAGAATAGGGTGACTTAAATACAAGGAGAAGACGAGACATGATAACAAACAGCTGGGACGAGACACAGGTGGCAACAATGGAAACTAATGAGGAGCACGAGGGAAACAGACACACCGGGCCACAGAAAAGTACCATCCTTACAATCAGATCAAGTTGCTATGTGTTGCACATGAAATGTTTTAAAAACTCGAGTGTTAACCTTTGCTTTATACCATCCTGCAGAACAGTGCTTCCTACTGCATACTACTCTGTATACTGAACGCTACCTTCAGAAGTTACAGTCATTTTTGTGTACTGTATTTAATTTCTAAATCCACACACAGTCAGGAGAAGAGAGGAAGATTGAAGCCAACTATCTCACTATGATGCAGCTTGAAACAAAACTGTACAAGCGGTACACAGATGTCCCCCCGCAGCTGAAGGATTTTAATAGTGAATGTTTGTAGTTTTCGAATTACGAGTTTTTCTGTACTGGAATAAACCAGGGAATGCAAGAAAACCTGAACATTTTTTAGTGTAAGATATTCAAGTGGGTAGGAGTTACCCTGTGAGAATGGAGGTAGGATATTTTTCTTGTACAAGGCAGTGTAGAATGATGGATCCTGGCGAGAGGAGGGAGCAATTGTATCCATGACCAGGCACAATGGTAGAGCCAGAGGTTGACCAATGGTAGCCTTGGCCACCATAGAATAATTTTTGCCACCCCGATCATTTGAGGAAACTATACTTTTAAGCAATTAAGCAGTGTAAAAAACTAGAAAGCATAGTTTCATCAAATGATATGGGTGGCCATTTTATAAATACTTTAAAAAAAAGTTGTATCTTATCCTACTCTTCCATTTGAGCAATTTCACTTCACTTCAAACTCAGGTCCTCTACCAGAGGCCTGGGAGCTTGAGGATTCTGCACAGTCTAATAGTTGTTCGTAAGATAATTCTCCTCTGGACAGAGATCTCTGAGGTTGTTCCTGGGATCTGCAGGACCCACTCTTCCAGTTTGGGGGTCACAGAACTAAGTGCTCCAATGACCTCTGGGACTACTGACATGTTGACTTTCCACACATTCTGTATTTCCTCTTTCAGCACTTGGTATTTCTCTAGCTCCTCGTGTTTCTTCTTCCTGATTTCACAGTCACTTGGGATTGTACATCTATCACCAATGCCTTCTTCTCTTGCTTGTCGACCATCACAATGGTTGGTTAACCATCACATGTTTGTTGGTCTGGCTCTGGAAGTCCCACAGTATCGTAGCCCTTCCATTCTCTTGGATTCCATGAATCCAAGAGGTGCTCCAGAGATGAAGGCCCAGGCAGGGCAGGCAAGGCGAACAAGGCAGGCAAGAGGCTAGACAGCAAGGCACAAGGAATGAGGACAGGACCAAAGGCAGAACCAAGACTGGATGGAACCCAAGGAGGCAGGATGACTGTAGACACAAAAACAAGTTAAGTTTCTCAATTGTATGCAGTAACACTGGCCAGAGACATAAATACCATGAATGGTACAATGCTCCAGCGAAGAGTAGCACTTGACTGCAGCCTTAAGTAGAACAGGACCTCCCTCATTAGGTGGTCAACAACTGGTGGCAATTGATGGCCATCTTGGAGAGATTTGCAGCCAGTGGTACTCTTACACCCTTGTATTAATTTTCTTGTATTGTACTTTATATTGAAAAATAAGGTACTTCATAAATAATTCAAGTTATCATGCTCACAACATGTATGGATGAACAGGGAGTATCTCAAATTTCCCCATTTTCCTTCGTGATGAGGACATTTTAAAAATACTTTTATTATTATTTTTTTCATTTACCTTTATTTATCCAGGTAGTCTAATTGAACCACAGGAACTCATTTTCAAGAGAGACCTGTTTAGTGAGCAGATGGGGGTTAAGGACCTTGCTCATGGGCCAAGAGTGGGGCGAATGAGGGTAGGGGCAGATGTGGGTGCTTCACCTACCCCACCCACATTTTTTACATTGTCGGTATTGGGGCGTGAACTGGCGATCTTCCGATCACAGGCCCACCTTCTCTAGCCTCTGCGCCACCACTCCCCCAATTTGTTTTTAAATCTTTGAATGGCCTTGCCCCACTCTACATCTCTGAACTGCTGCATCCCTGCACATATTCCCGCTCAATCCAATCAGCTGACCAGCTCTCCTGAAGGTCCCTAAAACTAGATTTAAGCTCAGGGGGTATTGAGCTTTTGCTGCAGCAGCTCTGAAATTACGGAATGAGCTGCCCCTCCATCTCAGACCGGACTCTACATTATCTAACTTTAAAACTCTTCTTGATTCTTCTTGGCTCTTGTTTCTTGTAACACCATGGTGCCTCATGGTTTTACAGTTGGTAGAGCTTCTGCTTCTCAGCGAAAAATTTGCTGGATCGAACATCGGCCAGGGTTCTTTCTGGGTGGAGTTTGCATGCTCTCTCCATGCATGCATGGGTTTCCTCTGGATACTCCTGTTTCCTCCCACAGACTAAAAACATGCATTTTAGGCTGATTGGTAACTCTAAATGGTCCCTAGGTGTGAGTGAGAGAGTGAATGGTTGTTTGTCTCATTTGTCTTTATGTGTCCCTGTGATAGACTGGAGACCTGTCCAGGGTGTCCCCCACCTCTCACACAATGACTGTTGGAGATGGGCACCAGTGACCCCTATGACCCGAAGAGGAAAAGTAGGTAAAGATAATGGATGGATGGATTAAACACTTCTAAGAGCTCACTTGATATCTTTGATTGTTAACTCTTTGTAAAGGGTTGTTTTTATTCATTTTTATCTGATTTTAATTTTTGTAGATTTGATTGTTTTAGATTTGTTGTTTCATCATATTTTATGCATTTTATTGTTTTATTAGCTGGTTTTATTTCACTAGTGTTTTGAGTTTGTGGACCACGTTTTAACGTAAACTCTTTACAGCAGTTTGTTCTGCTGTGGTGTCTAAAATGTTTTACAAATAAAGTTGGACTGGATTGGATTGGACAAAAAGGAGCTTTGGCTTTGCAATGCCCAAGTAGTTTGAAAACATTGTTTTATTACAATCAAATAAATTGACGGAATAAACTGTAGAAATTGTTGCTCCAAAAATCTGAAAATGACATGGGTATGCAATAATGTATCAAAATTACCTCACTTTTCTAGTTATACTGTTACTCTTAAATGACTTTGTTAAGTCTGATTTCTATTAATAAATATTGCAAAGTATAAATGACAGTCAGGTTTGTCAATGGAGCTCCCCACCATTTCTGTCCGAATTACCCCTTCTCCGAGACTTCCAGGCAGCGCTCCATACACAGAACAACTATATTTCATCAATATTTTCCCGGAATTTTAGTGCTTTACTTGGCAGTCGTGTCGCTCTTCATAATTCATGCCAAAGTAAGTGTGGAGCTGATTTATTTAGAGCATCTGTTGGCCCTGCTGGGCTGAAATGTAGCTGCTCGCACTAAAAAGAAAGACCAGACAAAATCTGTTGGTGTCAAAAATGGTTAAATATTGTTTGGGGAAGCTGGAGGTGACCAGTTACGGTATACTGCACGTATATCGCCTCCCCGCACTGAACATGACACACCGAATGTTTATTTTAGTAGCAATTAGGCTTATTTAGCCATGTAATAAGGAGGATTTCTTTGTATTTCAGCCATGGAGGTGCTAACCTCTGCACAGAGCTGATATTTTTTCCCGTCCCTTGGAGGGGTTTGAACTGGATTTGAGAAGCTGTAATATGATATATGGTTTGTGGTCAGGCTGTGTGTGTTTACGTATTTGTTTGGACAGTAATCATGAGTGTGTGCACATGTCTATTAGTATATTTATGTGTGTATGAGCGTGTGCAGACTTGAAGTGATTGCTGTGTGTGAGACTTATTCCAGTGGCTGAACACTGCTCCCATAGTGGTGTCTCCAAAGCCAGACCGCCGCTTCCTGAGGACTGCGCGGTTGAAAAATATTCCTCAAAACGTGAACGTACACACAAATCACACCAACCTTTGAGTCCTTGGGCTTTGGATTCTCTGAGAAAAAAAAAAGTTACTCTTACAGTGTGGGCAGTGTGTTATGTCTGCTCGGAAGAGAAGCGAAGAGGAAGACGAGCAAGCCTTGGGCATTTATACATTCATCAAGATCTCCCTCTAGAGTCTGACTCCCCCTGTTTTCGCGCTTAGATTTCCCACTTGAACCTTAGATTGAAGAGGTAAGTAGAAGAAGTTAAAGACCCCCCTCAGACGTGTCTTTGCCTTTCATCTCCAAGCTCTAAAGTTCCAGCGATTCAGAGGCGAAAGCGTCCGTCAGAATGTGTGTCAGCCCATTAAAGTCAAAAGTCGGCCTCTTCAGCCTTCAGCTGTCCTTGGCGCTTGCTTTGACGACTGAACACATCTTTATGGTCGTTGCTGGAGGTCCGAGAGGTGTTTCTTTAATGTCATTCAGCAAAATTGCAGAGGGCCAGATCAATCAACGATGTCTGATTAAGAGCCAGAAGGCCAGGCTACCATTTCCCTCCAAACTACCTCACTGCATGTAGATTGGGGTGCCATTCACCTGCAGGCTTGTGTACACTGGCAAACACATTTACGACAAGGGCCGACCGCCATAATGACAGTAATAGAGCGAGCCCGATGACAGACAACAGAATGGCACTTTGGCCACAGGCTGACAAAGAGGGAAATAGGGAAACAGATTTCCAGGACGCCCTATTTGTCCCTCAGCTAAAGGTGCTCATTTGCCAAGGTTGCAACAGAGCAGGCGAGGGCAATTTCTCTCCCATCAAGAGTGTTTAATTTTCCTTGTCCCATTTTTTACTTGTCTCTCAGGGCCTCTTGAAGTTGACATCTGATGTTAACGTCTCACCAGATTGCACAATCTCTGCACTGAATGCCTCTCTTTGCTCATTAGTTAGAACCTACACAGGGTTGAGACATTGTGTTGTCAAAAATTAAGATGAGCCTCTTTCGTTCAATCGAAAAACAATCGGGAATACATTGGACAAGACTAAAGTGACTGTTTCAGACTTGTAAACAGGAGCTGGACAATAATCACACTACAAGGAATTATTTCGTTGACATGAAAACATTTTACTGCGACCTACATCATCATTCCTCCACCTACCTATTTGTCATTTGTTTGAAGGATCTCACGACGGCAACATGGGACAACCTTTAAGAAGTCAATTTACAATCTGTTGTTAATTATTTGTATTTTGGGGCGGCTGTGGCTGAGTGATTAGAGCAGTCGTCCTCCAATGCAAAAGATGGGGTTTCGGTTCCACCAGCAGTCACATGCCAAAGTGTCCCTGGGCAAGACACTGAACCCCTCATTGCCTCTGATGTGTGTCTCATCGTTGTTTGAGTGTGATAAAGCACTGATTGGTTTCAAATCAATTAATTTCATTTATATAACACCAAGTCACATCAGAAGTCATCAAGGCACTGCACAGAAACATTCATATATATATATATATATATATATATATATATATATATAAAAGTAAGTAAAGATTATCTGAGGAGCAGACTGCTTTGAGTTTAACTCCATCAGAACTCTAATCTTGAGCAAACATGAAGGCGACAGTGGAAAGGAAAAACTCCCACATGAGGAAGAAACCCCCAGCAGAACCAGACTCAGGACAAGCAGCCATCTGCTTCCACTGGCTAGGTTTGAGAGGAACAGGAAGAAGGAACAGATACACAATGGCAGGTCAAGAATCACATGATAAGACAGAAATTGTATCAAATGGAAACTAGTCAATTGTAACAATGAATTTTAGGTAATGAGGTCAATATGTCTTCCAGTAGTCTAAGCCTATAGTCACATAACAAGCCAACCCTAACTATAGGATTTATCAAAAAGGAAAGGCTTAATCCCAGTCTTCAAACTGGACAATGTGTCAGCCTCATGGACAGAAACTGGAAGTTGTTTCCACAATAGAGGAGCCTGATAATTGAAAGATCTTCTTCCCTTTCTTCTCTAGGAAACTCAAGGAGTTGCAAGTAAATGTGCAGTCTGAGAGTGAAGTGCTCTTTTAGGAAAATATGGAACAATAAGATCTTAAATATAAGATGGAGCTAGGTTGTTGAGGGCTTTGTACTTTGTAGGTTAGAAGTAAGATTTTGAATTCAATTCTGGATTTGACAGGGAGCCAGTGGAGAGAAGCTAAAACTTTAGTCTTTGTATAGATCTAGTAGTGTGTTGTATGAATGGGTAAATGAGGGCACAGATTGTAGTGTAAAGCCCTTTGAGTATCTTGATAAGATAGAAAGGTGCTGTATAAGTACAGTCCATTTACCATTTGTATGTAAACAGACATGACGTCAATACACCCATATCATGTATTTTAAGTATTTTTAGGCTTGCAACAGAGTACTCGTAATTTTTTTAATGTTATTTAGGAGAAATTGAGACCTTAACGTAGGGGTAGGGCAAAAAATTAAAGGTAGGGGCAGTATCTCACTAGGCTGCAGTTCAGGATAATTGATGACTCAGAATTGCACAAACATAGGCACAGATTTAGAGTAGTTGTTAAATAAGTATTACTGAGCATGGTGTGGATTTTAGACCTTTGGGTCTGCAGCCTCAGATTTTAGAGTACTGGCCATCCAGGGGGCCTAATCATCTGGAATTAAAAATGAAACAACTTATTTAATTTGCCCTTGTGATAAATGTTTCATGAGAATTGAATCTGCAGCAAAGAGATGCTGACTTGCAATAATCAAACTCCTGTCTCTGATTTATCATTCGGATCTCTGTTCAAGCATTTTTTTTTTTTGAAGCACCTTTTTAATTTACCGCCGCTGTAAGATCACACGGGCAAGGCTGAAGGTTTGCAATCAGTTTGTCTTGAGGTCCTGAATCTTCAAACACTACATCTGCATCCATGCAAACCTACAAACTCACTCGCACACAAATCCTCAGCAGCAGCAGCAGGGGTCCAAATCAAGTTCGTGTTCACCTCTTTGATTTTTTTTTTCCAGAGGGAGGCCTGCAAGGATTTTAATCTAGCAAGAGGGGAGGCAGTAGGAGACAGGGTGGTGTTAGCATAGTAATAGCACACCGAAGGAAGGATACATGTGTATTTTTGTGTGTGAATGTGACGGGAGAAACTCTGTCTCTTTTTGTGCACATCTTTATCGCCTGCTGCTGAAAGCACAAGGTGATAATGCTTTTGACTGTATCTGTACGTGTTAGTAGCATTAGCACAATGTGGAAAGAACTAGGATGCTAACTGAAAATGTAATCACCTCTTATGCTTCTGACTAATAAACCATTG
Organism: Nematolebias whitei; assembly: GCF_014905685.2. Taxonomy (NCBI): domain Eukaryota; kingdom Metazoa; phylum Chordata; class Actinopteri; order Cyprinodontiformes; family Rivulidae; genus Nematolebias; species Nematolebias whitei. Next base: position 21,347,752 of record NC_056520.1, read on the forward strand.
GGGCCAACCCCATTGAAGATACCTGCTGCTGTTAATTTACCTTAGCAAACACAAAAATGGCTACAACTTGGCTAATTTTATAACTACTGAGCAAAATTTTAGTTTGTTAGTAGCTGAGTCCTTAACACGTACTCCGAGCACTAACTGTTTGCATGACATCTGTTTTAAAATTTTACCATTAACTAATTAAATCATCTTTGTTCTTGGCAAAATAACTCATGGAGCACTGGACCAATTTTAGATAATAATAATGTGTTATGTATTGTCATCATTGTATGTTCCCATATAATGGCAAAATTGGCGCTCTGCATTTAACCCATCCATCACCAGGTGGAGCAGTGGGCAGCTGTGGATAGCGCTTGGGGAGAAACTATATAGAAACAATAAGGTGTCCTGCTCAGAGACACCACGATGTGTGCAATGATCGGGGATCGAACCCGGGACCTTTGGGTCCCGAGTCGACTGCCGTGCCCCTACATTTTAATGAAAGTCTTAGAAAATAAGCAGAACATTAGTGCGACTGCTTAATGCTGAATTATTTTTGCTGAAAGCTGCCGGTGTTGTTTTTGTCGCTAAACTGTTTATGCGAGTTGAATTTGAACAGCTGACATTTGCTGAAAGCAGGAAAATAAAAGTGAAAAGCAGCAGAAAAAAGTAGAAATGTGTAGATGTAGCTGAATACAGTAGTCCATCGCCACTTCGCGGTTCGTTTTTTGCGGACTTGCTCTTTCACGCTTTTTCAAAGTAAGATTGGACATGACAAACAATTGGCTGATTGATGGATGAGCTGCATGATCGGCATGGTATTTTTATTTAAAATGAATTATTTTACCATAATTTTTGCTATATAAGTTGCAGTTTTTTGTATAAATTAGCATGCCTGCAACTTATACAGCGAAGCAACTTATTTATGCCCCCCCCCCCATATTTAAAACCCAATTTTTGGCTGAGATCTGATGATTGTATTCATTCTGACATGGGAAATGTTGAACACTACCATTTTCGGCCACTAGAGGGCCCTCACCTAATATGACAAGCCAAGTGTCTCATTAATAGGTAAAAGTAGCTATTAATGAGACACTTGGCTTGTCATACCAAGCTACCTTTGTCTCTCTCTGGAACTCCTGAAGCAAACGTTAAATTAGCTGCATTTCGCCACCCAGGCAAAATGCAGCAAATTTGAGCATTAAAATGCATCTATTAAGGAAAAGTTAAACTGAGCCACACCTTTGCTATAATGTCGAGCAAACAAATAATTGTTTTTAAGTGTTGATCTTGTTTAATTCTTGTTAAAGTCCTCCTGAGCACGCTCCCGCGGCCGCCATTTGGCAGCCGATCGATTTTTGGCACAACACCCGCCCAGGTATCCGGGTTGTCAGTGGTGATGCATAATAGATGCAACATATATGGTGAAGAGACTTATTTATGTTTTTTACACTTTATTAGACATTTTTGGACTGATGCAACTTATATAGCAGTGCGATGTGTACAACGGCAAGTATGGTAAATGACTTAGCACCTGCTGCAGCCCACAGGTGCAGTAAGAAGCTTCTTCCTGCAGCTGATCAGCTGATCTGCACTCTGCAGTGGAGAAGTGGGCGTGGCCGAGAACGCTGGCAGAGTGCAGCCAGAGGCAGCGAGCTGAAATCATGACATTCTGTGCTTTTTTAGAGCTGTAGAGTTTAGAAACATTGTTTAGAATATTGCAAGATTGTGGGAAGGGTTTAAAACGCCTTTATATATACACACACTAAAATAAACTACTACTTGTACTCCTATTCCTACTTGGTGGTTTTTCACTTATCGCAGGGCTTCAGGGTACGGATCTCCCGCGATAAACAAGGTACCACTGTATTTATATTAGAAATCAGCAGAATAAGCTGAAACAGGAAGAGAAAGGCTGAAAAGGTTGGAAAAATTTTGAAATTAGCAGAACTGAAACTTAAATGAGCAGAAAAGGTTTACTACGTTTCTTTCGTCTGCTCCCTTCTTCAGGGATCACCGCAGAGAACAAACTTGAATGAATGATTCGGCAATATGCTTTTTACGCCAGATACCCTTCCTGACGCAACCTGGGCTCAAACTCACAACCTCAGGATGACAAGAATACAGCACTGACCACCAAGCTACCACAGCCATATAAAGAGTAGCATAAAAAGTTTAAATTATTTAAAAGTATAACAAAAGTGGACATTACCATCTCAAAAAAAATGCAGACAAAAGAAATAAACTAACTAAAAGTTGTTGGGAAAAGCAGCAAAAAAGCTGAATTTAGTTGAAAGAAGCTGAAATGATCAGGGAAATTGATGAAAAAGCTAAAGTAAGCAGTAAAAGGTCTTGAGCGAAAGGATTTGTAAGAGGTCAAGAGAGCCCCGTTCATTTTTAATGAAAAGAAAAAAGTCTAAAAAGGCTAAACTTAAAAAAAAGTAAAAATTGCACAGTCTTAGCAGGAATGTCCTTAAGCTGAACATTTTGATATATGAATTGTTGAAATAGAACAATTGCGGAAAGAGTTACATGATGAAAAATGTCTTCTTCCTCTTTCGACTGCTCCCTTCTTCAGGGGTCATCACAGCGAACTAACACACATGAAGACGTGGCGATTTTTTGTTACACCGGATGTCCTTCCTGATGCAAGCACAGACGACTGAGCTACCACAGCCCTCTGTGAGGAGCTGCTATCTAGGGCACCCGGGGAAGCAGATGGTCAGTGGCTTCGGATGTTATCAGCCCATTAAATGGACATTATTGTTCCTCCTACCTCCTAGCAGTTTTACATTGTCGTTTGTATCGCTGATAATATGAAGCGTCGCATGTCAGTAAAACTGGAAGTGGTTTTGTTTTTGCCTGCTTTATGTAACCCTTTTCCTAAACCTATCCTTACACCTGACCCAGAGCACTGACCCTAACCTTAATCCCCTTACCGTTGTGCCTAACCCTAACCCAGACCCTAAACCTAACCCCCAGACTCTTTACTCTGAACCTAACCACGTGAGTCTATTATCAGCACTAACAACGTACCTTTAAACCTACTACGAGGTACAGGAGGGGCAGTCTGAACGCTACATGTGGGATGATAACAACTGGTAATGAACCAATTAATGGATGATAACATTCGAAGCGGGTGCCAGTGGTTAAGGGCCTTGCTCAAAGGCCCACAGTGGTGCAAATGAGGGTGGAAACAGGTGTGGATGTTTCACCTTTCCCACCCACATTTTGATGTTATTGGTCCTAGGAGTCAAACCAGCGACCTTCCGATCACAGGCCCACCCACTCCCCCATTACATGCTGAAGAAAGTACGCAAGAAAAGTGTATCTCCATAATATCTCATTCACACAATTATTAGATATAAATCTAAAACGGAAATACCTTGTATCTGCGACTTTCCTTCCCTCCACTAATTACGGTGACATTATTTACATGAACGCTCCTACAAGAACCCTGCAGATGTTGGATGCTGTCTATCACGGTGCACTAAGATTCATAACTGGCTGTGATTATCGTACCCACCACTGCACCCTGTATTCAATGGTTAACTGGTCATCATTAACTTCACGCAGACTCTCTTACTGGTGCATTTTCATCTTTAAATCACTTCTTGGTTTGCTGCCTTCATACATCTCCTCCTACATGTCTCTGCGTGAGTGCAGCTACGGCGTGCGCTCTCAGGACATTATTACCTGCAGTGTTCCCTCAGTGAGGACTGAACTTGGCAAAAGGGCCTTCTCCTACTCCGCTCCTGTTTCCTGGAATACCTTACAAAAAGATTTGAAGCTCTCGACCTTGACCTCTCTAAGTGGCTAAACTTTTTTTAGCCATCCTATTTGTTTAAAAAAAATGGAGTATGGCTTTTTATAACTGTTTATTGTTGTCACTGTTGTCCATTGTTGTCATCATTCTTTGTTGAAATCAGGTCTCTCTTGTAAATGAGTCCTCGAGGCTCAATGTGATTTACCTGTCTAAATAAAGGTTGAATGAAAAAAAAAACGGTTAAATTTTAAAGTCAGCCCATTTCAAGATGGCTGCCACAGTTGATTCACCTCAGTTTAAACAAAAATTGCTACAACTTGGTCAATTTAACAAATATTTAGTACTATCGCATCTATCAAGATCTCACAATATTCCAAGACGTATAGCAAAATACCATCTACAAGTTTGAGCTAAAATGGCTCCGGCCTTTCTTACCACAAGATTATTTGTTCTAATCTCTGGCAATGCTGGACCTTTAATCTCTTTCACGCCTAAAACCCAGCACACACCAATTTCTGCAGGAGCAAGAAAAAAAGGCACACCATCCCCTCGTTATGCTAAATCACTGGAGTGTAGCATTTGCAAACCTGGGCTAGCTGTGCAAACAAAGCATGGTCATTTATCTCGCCTCCACATTCTACCCTGCCCTTTTTTCTCCACTGTTTCCAGGTGAGCAGATTATGTGGCAGGGCTGTGTCGTTTTACTCAAATTGCGCACACCTGACAGCCCGGGAATACGTGTTTATAGCTCAACATTTTCCACATATCGGCCAGCGTTGCGTGAGAATGTGTGGGCATCTGTGGGAGGGTTTGTTTTTCCATGGCCACTAACTGTAGCACTGGTGGCAAAAGGTCGACCTCGGGTGTCGGCGGACCTCTAATTTGTTCCACCACGGCGACGGCCGGCTAATGCAGCACACCTGCTTTCCCTGTACCATCATTAGCTGGTGCAGAACAGCAAAAAGGTCAAACATAAACCGAAAGATTACAGAGAGGGAGAGGAACACACACTGAATGAGAAGGAAGAACAGAGAGAGTGCTAATGTGAGGTTGATGTGTGGGCATGGGCTGCCCCAGGCATGAAGAGATGCATCATGGGAGTGCACTTCACACACCCTGGGTGTCTGTCTCTGATCTTGGCAAACAAGTGCCAACGCAGAGGAATAAACTTCTCAAAAACAAACTGCATGCTGACTAGCTGTATAAATCTAATTTATTTCCATTAATTCTGAGAGACTGAAGAAGCCAGTGTAAAAAAAAACAAAAAAAAACAAAAAACTGAGAAATTGCATTTCCTGCAAAAATACAGTGTGAATGCTTATTGCTTTAGAACTTTAAAAACAGCTTAAATTAGTTAAAAACATGCTGAAATTGTAGCTGAAATGAAAGAACAGGCTTACATTAGCAGAAGAAAGCAGACAGAACACGTTTTCTAAATTGGATTTAAATAAGCAGAAATGAGCACAAAAATGAGGATATCAGCTAAAAATAGCTAAAATTAGTCAAAAAAAAAAAAAGAAAATCTAAAAAGTAGATGAAAGGGCAGAAAGAAGCTGAACTATGAGAAGGATGTGCAAAGAGCTGAAATGAGCTAAAAAATGTGGAATTAGCTGAAAAAAGCTAAAATTTGCATAAAACAGCTAAATAGTACCTGAAATAGCAGCTGAATCTGAAACTGTCTGAAAAAAACGAAAGGGGTCGCTAGAACCAGTTTAAATTAGCAAAATGAACACATGCTTGCCCAGTTAGGCTGAAAGAAGCAGAAATGAGCACAAAAAGTGGAAATTATCTGAAAAGAAACTGCTGACATTAGCATAAAACAACTGAAAATTAGCTAAAAAGGCAAAAAGAAGCTGAAATTACAAAAAGGAAGTGGAGAGAGACCATTTTTGCTGAATTAGTTTGAAAAGAGTTGAAATGAGTGCAAAAAATGTGGAATTAACTGAAAAAGCCTCAACTGGCACAGAACAGCTAAATAGTAGCTGAAATAGAAGAAAAAGCTGAAACTTGTAGAAATAAGCTGTAAGGAGTACAACAAGCTGACATTAGCAGAAAGAAGTTACTAGAAGCACAAAAGCCTTATAGTAGCAGAAAGATCTTGAAAAGAGCACAAAACAACTGAAAAAAAAAACATGCTGAAATTAGCTGAAAGTAGCTGAACTAGAACAAAATGGGAAAGGAGCAGTAAAGGCTGTAAACAGATATAAAAATTTGAAGGATGTAAAATGAGCTCAATTCATAAAAAAATGGCAGAAAAGGCTAAATATTTCAAAAAGCTAAAATTACCAAAAGTCATAGCACAATGGCCCTGAAAGAGCTGAATGTTTTGATATATGATTTGTTGAAATAGCTTCAAAACTTCAAGACGAGAAAGATGCCAAAAAAATTATGGAAGAAAAATGGATCACAATAGTGTGAATGCTTCATAAACATTCACATACTGAAATAAATCTATCCTCAACCATCTTTTAAAAAGAAAATTCATTTCACATCCAGGGGGGGGGGGGGGGGGGGGAACAGTTTGAAGAAAAATTGTTTTCTTCTTTTCAATTAATCTCTTTAAATTTAGCAGGAAGAGTTTCAAGTTCGGAGGGTTTCTTGTTTGGTATGACCATTATGTGAAAAATAATTGATTCTTTTGAATTCAAAGACATGCACGATGCGACTAGATTGGTGGATCGGTATTAAACTCATGCAGATGTGGGATTAAATCGAGATTCGTCTGTTCTTTATGTTTTTGTATCAATAAAATCAAGTCTGTTTAAAGATTATAGGAAAAGTCAGCAAGCAGGTTTGTTTCTACCAGAAAATTTGCCTAAATAACACAGAATTACTCATTTGCTTTGTTGTGATGTACTATATTGAATGTGAAGGTGTTGAACTGATTCGTTGTACTGCATCATCTCATATGATTAGGGGTTAAAAATATCACAAGCAAAGGATACATTTTAAAGGGATTGTTATTAAGGCTGAATTGCATCCATACGATTATGTGCAGATGCGTACCACAATAAGGGTATGACTCGTATCACAATAATTCCTATTGCTAGTAAAGGCTGAATCGTATTGTGTTTTAAGGCTGGACTTTATTGCGATTAGGGGCTGAATCGTATACAGGTTTTCCAGCTCATGTATCTTTACAGAATCAGAAAGTTTGCAGTGGATCAAGCTGCATAGTGAATCAGCCACAGAGCAGAAAAGCACAAACCTTTTAGATTACACCATTGGTGTAATTGGAGCAATCAAATCCATTTTTAAAGTGTAAACTTTTCTCTTTGTTACTATAGTTTTATAGCGAGAAGGTTGCCGGATCAAATGATGGATGGATGGATGAATGGACAGAAATGTGTAAACTAAGTAAAAGCATCATATATCGCAATTCTGATGCAGTGTCCTAGCCCCGACCTGTATGCCCTCACCGTCCAATCAAATGATGTGAAAATGGTCATGCTGTCTTAGGCCTGCTAGAAGCCCTTGGCCTTCAACATCTGATTGGTAAAATCAATAGTTTCAAAGCCATTTATTTTCAGTTCAATTCAGTTTATTTACACAGCGCCAAGTCACAACAGAAGTCGTCTCAGGACACTGAACAGAAACATTCATATACAAATAGTCAGTTAATAATGTTATTTATCTAAGGAACCAACAGACTGCTTTGAGCTTTCACTTCATCACAGTCCCCCATCCTAAGCAAACACAGAGACAACAGTGGAAAGGAAAAACTCCCTCATGAGTAAGAAACCTCCAGCAGAGCCAGGCTCAGGACAAGCGGCCATCTGCTTCGACCGGATGGGTTTGAGAAGAACAGGAAGGAGAAAACCAACACACAATGACAGGTCCAAGATGGATGCCATCAGGCTTTCTCTAGGAGGAAAGACAAAAAGACAGAAAACACATGTTAAGAAAGAATAAATTCAAATACAAACTATGTATTTGTAACTGGTCATTTGATGAAATGAGGTCAATTTGTTCTCCGGTAGTCTAAGGTTATAGCAGCACAGATCATGGAATAGGTCAGAAAACCAAGCTGAATAACTATAGAATTTATCAAAAAGGAAATTCTTCATTCCAGTCTTAAAACTGGACAATGTGTCAGCCTCACGGACAGAAACTGGAAGTTTGTTCCACAAGAGAGGAGCCTGATAACTGAAAGATCTTCCTCCCGTTCCGCTTTTGGAAACTCTAGGAACCGCAAGTAAGTCTGCAGTCTGATAGCAAAGGGTTCTGTTATGAAGATATTTAATATAAGATGGAGCTAGGTTGTTGAGGACTTTGTAGGTCAGAAATAAGATTTTGAACTCTATTCTGGATTTGACAGGGAGCCAATGGAGAGAAGCTAAAACTGAAGAGATATGATCTCTCCCACTAACTCCAGTTAAGACTTTGGCGGCAGCATTTTGGACCAACTGAAGACTTTTTAAAGAAGTATTTAGACACCCAGATAACAAACCATTGCAATAGTTTGAACTACAGGTGCCTGCACTGTTGATTCTGAACGCCTCGAGGCAGCAACAGATGCTGGTTGAAATATCAATACATAAAAGCTCTATAACATCATATGCTACTGGAAGCTGAGCGACTAGGAGAAAAGCCATGAAACGAAGAAAACAGACATTTCAGAATAATATAAATTATTCAAAAAAATGTACAAAAATGTAAAATATTCTGATGGTGTTTCGGCCAGCAGACAAGGCTTTACTAGCTCTAATGTTCCAGCACTGCATAAAAGTACCAGGACACTGTCTTTATAACAGCACACTCTGCCACAGTTAAAAGGATCCCCAGGCTATTTATAACCCTGATAAACTTTGTCCCATGGAAGCACATACACGCTCACAAAGAGCTAAAACAGAGAGAAAACATACCTGGCTGCTAGGTAATTAATCGCTGTGATATTTAGGAGTATTTAACGAGACAAATATGACAGAGACAGGGACAATTAGTTTGGCTGTGTAAGCTACATTAACTCTCTCCGCTATTACACTCCAGAGCCGAATTCTTCCCACAGGAGAGCAGCGCAGCGATCGCCACTCGTCAAGTGTGGAATGACTGTGGGAGAAAAAGAAGAGAACCACCAGGAGAGAGGTGTTTGTTGGGTTTCATAACAAGTAATACATTTCAATTATCGGCAGAGTCACATACTGACGTGTGCTTTTAGTGTTCCTTGAGAGGTGAATAAAAGGTTTCATGAATAAATCCCTTAAGCAGAAACACCAAACTAAGTGAGTCAGACCAAAAAAGTCCATGCGCAATAATCCAGGTATACAATTCAACAATTTTCAGTCAGGTCATGTGGACAGTTTCTTTATTTGTCGAAACGTTTCACCTTCCATCCAGAAGGCTTCATCAGTCAACACACAACACAAAACTGATTTTTTCCCCCCAAACAGCTTACTCCAAAGTGGAACAAACCAGTTATGTTGGTGCTAAGATGGAGTCTTTGGCACGCCCCCTCCTCTGTTGCCAGCCCTCTTCCTCGTCGACAGTCATGTCAAACTGGTTCAAAACCAAAAAAGTCCATGCTCAGTAATCCAGGTATACAATCCAACAATTTTCAGTCAGGTCCACTTTGGAGTAAGCTGTTTGGGGTAAGAATCAGTTTTGTTGTGTGTGTTTCCTTGACTGATGAAGCCTTCTGGATGGAAGGTGAAACATTTCAACAACAAAAAAAAAAAACCTGTCCAGATAATCTGACTGAAAATTGTTGGATAAGTGAGTCAGAGTTTCTTTATTTGTCACACCCCATGTGGTACACGCAGTGGAATGAAATTGTGTACACAGGGTCCCAGTTTCATCCAACAATAAACTGTAAAAGAAAAACAGTAATAAGATCTAAAATGTGAACTAAGAAAAACGTTAACTAAAAATACGCTAAGCATTAATAATTTAAAAACAACACGCCGAACAGTAGCATGAACATGAGTCTGTGTGAGCAGATGAGTACAAATGAACACAGCAACATGAAACAGATCAGCAGCAACATGAAATAGATCAGCAGCAACATGATGTGATTTTCCACAGTGATTATCCTGGTTAGATATTCATGAGTCTAACAGCTTCAGGGTAGAAGCTGTTCCTTAGTCCAGTGGTTCTACACTTAATGCTCCTTTAACCTCCTTCCTGAGGGGAGCCGGGCAACAAGTGTGTGCTGGGTGAGTGAGGTCCTTCATGATGCAGCTGGCCTTCTTCTTGCATCTGATGGTGTAGATGTCTGTGATGGTGGGGAGGCTGACTCCAATATTAGTTGCGAGGGATTGATTTTCATAAACAGGGTTTTAGAGTATAGTAACACATCTTTCAATATAAGAAGCTCCAGTCAAATTAGAATAAAATGATCAGTTCTACGGAATAAAACTTTAGTTTTTATTTAACTTATTTTATGCTCACATTGTTGATTTATGTTTGAAGTGCGGTTCATGTACGCAATATTGTCTGAACACCATAAAAGTGGCCTCCCCAAAATATCAGTATTTTATGCTGAGGAAAAAAAAGAAGTAGTTTTAGCTCTTTCATTTAAACCTTGACGATAATGTTATAGATGAAATCTTGTGCTGTGTCAACATGTTATGTGAATAACTCATCTTGTTGTTCTTTTATTATTTTTATGGATTCTTGATTTTTTTTAGCTACCTTCTTGTGGATTTTTAAACTTTTTACTTCAGTACAGTGACAATAATAAATTTATCTGAAGCTGCAATCTCATCAAATTCGGATTAATAACTGTAAAACTGACAAGCTTTTAGACATTTTATGTGGGTTACACCTTCAAACAGTGATTATTATGATATTATTTGATCATTTTGATATAAATACTCTCTTGAAATAGGTTGTTCTTGACTCTTTCAGCTGCTCCCTTCTGCAGGGATCAACACAGCAAGCAATATGTTATTACAGTTTCAGTACTGTTTTACATCAAATGTCCCTTTTCTTGTCAGCCTGGGCTCAAACCTGCAGCCTCGGGAATACAAGACACCAACACTGACCTCCAAGCTATAGAAGCCCCTACTGATGCAAAGTAGATAATTGTTTAAAAATACATTTTAAAATGATCTAAAATGCTGCTGCCAGAGTTTAAATAGGAGTTAGTAGGAGAGATCATCTCTCTCCAGTTTTAGCTTCTCTCCATTGGCTCCCTGTCAAATTCAGAATTGAATTTAAAACCTTACTTCTAACTTACAAAGCCCTCAACAACCTAGCTCCATCTTATATTACAGATCTCCATCCATCCATCCATCCATCCATCCATCCATCCATCCATCCATCCATCCATCCATCCATCCATCCATCCATCCATCCATCCATCCACCCATCCATCATCTTTACCCACTTCTTCCTTTTTGGGTCATGGGGATCACTGGTGCCCAGATCCAACAGTCACTGTGCGAGAGGCGGGAGACACCCATGATGGGCATCCAGTCCATTACAGGGACACATAGAGACAAACAAGACAAACAAGCATTCACTCTCTCATTGTTCCATATTTTCCTAACAGAGCACATCACTCTCAGACTGCAGGTTTAGTTGTGGTCCCTAGAGTTTTCAAAAGCAGAATGGGAGGAAGATCTTTCAGTTACCAGGCTCCTCTCTTGTGGAACCAACTTCCAGTTTCTGTCCGTGAGGCTGACACATTGTCCAGTTTTAGGACCTGGCTTAAGACTTTCCTTTTTGATAATTCCTATAGTTATGATCAACTTGGGTTTCCTGACCTAATTCCCTTCCCTTAGTTATGCTGCTATAGGCTTAGACTATACAAATTGACCACATTTCTTCACTCTGCTGCTGTCTTTATTGCTCCACTCCACCTGCTTGTATTTGTAATTATTTCTATCGTAACATGTTTTTTGTCTTTCTTCCTATAGAAAGTTCACCTGGACCTGCCATCCTGTGTTAAGTCTGTTTCTCCTTCCTGTTCCTCTCAAAACTCAGCCGGTTGATGCGGATGGCTGCTTGTTCTGAGCCTGGTTCTGCTGGAGGTTTCTACCTGTTAAAAGGGAGTTTTTTCCTTTCCATTGTTGCCTTTGGGCTTGCTTAGGATGAGAGACTGTGGCAAAGTGAAGGTTCAATGCAGTCTGCTGACTTCCTTAGATAGAGAACTTTTACTAATTGACTTTTATATGTATGTGAAGGTTTTTGTTCAGTGCCCTGAGATGACTTCTGTTGTGACTGGCACTATATCAATAAACTGAATTGAACAGAATAAAAATATACAAAACACAACAGTCAAATCAAATACATCACAGTTAGACTCAAAGTACCGTATTTTCTGGCGTATAAGTCGCAGTCTTTTGCATAGATTTGTCAGTCCTGCGTCATACGCCGAAGCGACTTATATACTTTTTTCCCCATATTCATAACACATTTTTTGACTGACCCTCTAAATTTCGAAGAACTGTAACAGTGAGTCCTCCTGGGCCCGCTTGCTTCACTCAACTGGTGCAGGCGGAAGAACGCTGGAGAGTTAGGGGCTTTGGGCACGATGGATGGTACCGCGCCGCAGGCAAAATGAAGCTGATTTGACCTTTAAAGTGCATTCATTAAACAAAAGTTAAACTGAAACACACCTTTGCTATAATGTCGAGCACACAAATAATTGTTGTTAAGTGGTAATCTTGTTAAATTTCGAAGAAGTGCAACAGCAATTCCTCCCGTGTGCGCTTGCTTCACTCAGCTGGTGCAGGTGGAGGAATGCTGGAGAACTAGCGACTCCAGCCACGATGGATGGATGGATGGATGGATGGATAGATGGTGCTGCGCCGCCCAGGTGAAATTAAGCTGTTTTAGCCATTAAATAAATGTGACATACGCCGAAGCGACTTATACTCTGACAATACGGTATCCGTGTAAGCTCTCCACGAACTTGTCTTCAGTACTGGTACATATAAAGACAGACAGACAGACTGAGCTTTATTTATCATTTACCATGGTACTTTAACAAAAGAAGGTACACACTGAATGTTCTTTGTATGTAAATTTAGAAGTTGCAAATTTAAACGTGTCAGCCGAAACAGCAACGCAATATCTGAGCTCAATTTCCTGTTCTGATTGCTCAATTTGCACCCCTTTGAGAGGAGAAAACAGTCCAGTCTATTGGCCCACGTTGACCTCGTTTTGAGCTGGTAGTTGGCCACTTATCGCCAAAAACGGGGGAACCTTGCCAAGTCCTCCAAAATATAAAAAAACACGAAAGTTAGCAACTCGTATTGCACTCACAACTGAACAACAAAACAGTGATTGCTCTCCTGTCTACACCGCATGTGCTACTAGGCAGCGATTCTGAGACTCTTGTGGAAAACAGAAAACAAGTGGGTGTTTGACAAGTAGCGACAATCACATTAACGCCAAGGTGGGAGAAATGGTAGCTCCGCCGCTGAGTGTTGGTCAGCACACGCTTTCATCTGCTTCTATTCTAAAGCTACTCCCCCCACGTGTAAACGGAAGCACTGTGAAAATTACTCATTTGACAACTTTATAACCTGTTATTTGCAAGTAATACTAACTATAATCCCAAGTACCTGATAATTATGCTGTCAGCAACAAAACTCTGCTCCTTCGCCCGCAGAGAAAGACATCAAAATGGCATGCTAAGTTTAGATGGCATGGTGGAGTAGTTGTCAGCGCAGACAAAACGTTCACGTGTTTACTCGTCTGGTCGAGCCATGTTGAGCTTGCTGATTGGCTGTCATCGCACTGCCATGATTGGTAGAAGGTTACAGTCAGTGGTGTAGTCTATGTGATACGTGGGCATACGGTGTATACACACTAGAATAGTGTGGGAATTTCAGTATGCCCACTTAAAAGTGCCCAATGATACGAAACCCATGTCATGTATAATTGGCAATGATACATGACATGGGCTTGTGTCATTGTCAACACATTTGGAACATTTTATGGACACACTGAGTTGGTTGAAACCTGCTTTTTGCATAATTAATACTTCTGTACTTACTACTTGAAAATATTTTGCTTTGATACTGTTTTATAACTTCTATAACATGTTTTTACAAAGCCAACTGTTGTATAAAGTTGGTTGTACATGTATTCAAATAAAAGCAGAGAAATTTTGAAGTGTTCAATATGCTTAAAAATCAAAATAAATTGACGATTACATTGTCCTAACCGTTGTACTTTGGTTTCTAAGTACAGTATACCCAGTACAAAAATGTAGACTCCATCACTGCGTACAGTGGCAAACAAGCCATGGAGGAATTCTCTTTTTTTAAGTCTTGCTTTTAATAAAGCTCAAAGGAAGAAATAGGAGTAGAGCTTTGTTAGATGAACTTGGACAGAAAAATGTACAAGGGTTCAATCTTCTTCACTGTTGAAGTTAAAGAATTACTTGAAGGACCATGTCTAATGCCAGAGTTTTAAACCTAGAAGCAGTTCATTGACAAAAATGGCAACTTCGTATCAGTTTCAGTCAAATCTTTAATGATGGCTTCCTAGAGTTAGTTTGATACATGAGCGGATGTATCATCTGCATCAGAAACTAGCGTTTGTACAGCTTAATTTCTGGATAATTCTCATTTGACAATTATGTTTCTCAAGTGCTGGATGGGAAACTTGAAAAATAAATGTCCAAGTACCTAAATTTTCAGTTTTTATCGTTCGTTTCCTCAGCTTCGATCCCAAATCCTAAACCTTAATATCATTGCAATTCCTTCTGCACTAACCCTAACTTTATCCTTCGTCCTTCAAACTATCCACTTCCATTGCTCCAGTCCATGACCCCACCTTCAAACTCCTTCCTCAAGCTCCCCACAGGTTCATCCAGTCTCTGTCTGGGCTGCAGGCTGCTCAGCGGGGTGGTGCCGACGTCGGGGAGCTATCTGCTGCGCGGCGTGCTGCGCCCGGTGCTCGGGGCGGCTCTCCGGGGTGAAGAGCCAGCGGGGATTTGATGATCTCAGGGTGTCATCCTCAGCTTCCACCATCTGACAAAACGAAGGAAATGAAAGCAAAGGGGGAGGAAGGGGGCGGTGTGTTAGTGGGGAGGGGGTGTACGGTTGGAGAATGGTTTTAAATCTCCACAGAAGCAACCTACAAGCATGGGGTAGGGAAGGTGATGACTGGGTGATGGAGAGGCAGGCAGGGGGAAAAAAACCCAGCAGAGGTTGTGCAGAATGGGGAGCGGATTTGCCTAACTCACTTAATGCACTGCTTATGACAGCTAAAGGGGAAAGTGCGCTGGAAATTGGTGAGGAGGAATTACCACTGTTATACCGCTTGCCATCTTACAAATGAATACCGTTTAGCCTCAGCATATAAATGAGTGGATTTTGCTTAGAGACGAAAAGAGAACGTGGAGAGAGCAGCCGAACGAGAGACAGAGGAAGTGGCGGTGCAAGCAATCAGGGGCTGGTGTGTGTTTGGAGGTGGTGTGTGTGCGCACGGCGGTATGTTTGTGTGCGTGTGACTGCGAGCAATATGTGCGAGGCTCTGTGCCGAGCCAGCCGCCTGAAATTATGCAAGCAAGTAACAATGAGCAAATTGAACCTCCGCACGCTGACACACAAACACACACACAAGCTCAGCGCAAGGTCACGCTCAAAGACAAGGGAGTAGGGGCGTTTTAGCAGTGGGTGGGAGCAAAAAACAGATCATGATAAATTGGCTCACATTTTACAAAACGCTGCCCTTAATGCACCTCGGCTAGCTGCGCCCGCTAGCCCGACGCCGGGGCTGGTTTAATAGCAGCAGCTAGCCATTTGTGATATATGAAAACCAGACTGTGGCACTAATTGCGCAATTACAAAGCGGAAGCTGTGTCGTGTTGTGCCAATGTGGGGAGGAAAGATGGGGAAAGGGAGGAAAAAGTAGAAAGACGCGCTGGATTCATATCCCTTTAATTCGTTTTCATCTCCCAGCTACATCTTCCATCTTTTGTCCTTTCCAGCCGTTTTTACAAACTACGCCGTGCCCTCCCCCGTACCCCAGGAGTTTATTGAGAGGTAGAGAAAGTGTGCCAGTTTCACTAAACCACAGGGAGCAGAGCAAGTGTGAGCTCCAGAGCATGTGGACATGTTAGAAAGAGTGCAGAGAGATGGGAGAGGAGGGTGAGCGCAGAGACGGCAAAATTTGTCTTGCGCGTCAATGAAAGGACAATTTATTAGGAGCTGCTCAGGGAGACAGAATATTTTGCCCCAGTGCTTTACAGACTGTCTGGATGAGGAATGGTAGAATATTAGCACTGTGCTGGGGCCCGGGCCTCGAACGGGCTGGGGCTGAAGCTGAAGAAGCAGCAGGAAACTGGCATCACAGCCAGCAGCTAACACCCCTCGGGGTCATGGATCCAAGGCACACTGCTGTTCGTAGTTTTCTAAAAAGTGAACATTTTGTTTCTTTGGTATCCGTACTTAAAATGTGTTTGTAAAACATGTAGCGTCAGTTGCTGCACTCCAGAGTTGTGTTCACAAATAAAGTTGAAGCACAGCAGAGAGGGATGAGAACGAACTACATGAAATATTGTCTTTCTACAGATTCTATTTTAGACTTTTCATACACTAACATATTTTACTCCAAGCAAAGAATTTCAGAAATAGTACATTTATTTCTAATCGGTTAATCGGTGCATATATACTTTGTATATGGGACACACGATATTGGATTTTTGGCCGATATCCGATATGCCGATATGCCGATATGTTGCAACTTATTTGGCCGATAACCGATACCAATACAGATTTTTTTTCCTAGACCTACTTCCAGAGACTACATAGCTTTCTCTGCTGTGGAATTAAAATACTACATTATTCTGCATAGTTTTTGTCAGTTTGGCCTGCTACCAAATGCAGATGCTAAAAAAGGGGCAGAAAATGATGTAACACTTCAATTTGGATTATGTTTAATTTCAAATTTATTCATAACATTTACTCTCTCTGAAACAATGATAAGACTTAAACGTAACCCCCCCCCCCCCCCCCAAAAAAAAACCAGCGCCTATAAACAGCACTTTTTATATCGTGAGTTATATTGATGGAATGTCCGATATTTTACTTTATCGCTAATATCGGTTGATACTGATACCATGCAGATAATATCGTGCATCCATATATATTTATATATATATATATATATAGTTCATAAACACTACATAATTATTAGAAATTACTTCTTCAACATGGAAACACAGAAAATGACCCAAAATGCAACCATGTCAGGTCAACTGGTGGCATCATATTGTTAACATTAAATTAAACCAAAAACAAGCAAAAAGACATGGATGTAAAATATAAATACAAGAAGAAGTAGGTGCTCTAATGTTATAGGTTAGGTTCAAGTTGTGTTTATTACTCTTTTTGGTTAGGTTTTGTTTTGCCTGTCAACATGAAACCTCAAGGGTGGCGTTTCAAGAATTTCTTGACTCTCAAACCAGTTTTCCAAAAATTACTGTTTCATGGCTTCTTAAATGCTGTTTCGTTGTGGACACATAAAGAAAGCAATAAAAAAAACTCATATTCCAAAAAGTTAAAAAATACTCCAAATGCCTGCGCTGAAATGCAATATACTAATGTTTCCAGCAACACGTAGGACCAGAGATTAAACCCAGAATCTGAGGGGCGGTATTATCTCACAGCTATGCAGTATGTTTGCCAACTCCCCCTGGTGTAGGTGAGATTAAGGAATCACACCATGGCTGGCCTGACAGACAGCAAAACAGTGGGGGCGACGCAACAAACAACACCTGCACACATCATGGAGGATAGCTATCCCAGGGTAGAGCTAACATTAGCATGCTGCTGTAAGCGTGAGCTAAGCAGGTGTCTCATCAGTAATTAGCAGCGGTTGGGCTTTGATTATATTTAAGTTAGACAATATGTATCGCTGAGTATGTCATAGTGACGGAGAATTAAGCATTTCCTTTGCAAACGGCTTCTGCTGACCTGCATTAACCTATTGATAAGCAATATGAGTGTACAATATTATACACAACAGGCAGGTCAGAGGAACATTGATTATCCAGCTGTAGAGTTTAGACTGCAGAGAAACAACTCCTTTTTTTCCCCCAGTCTATGTTTCATTCATGGCTATGTCTCAAAAATTTTACTTTTTGATAATTTTTCTACTTTTTTTTTTTGTACATTTTCTGAATGCACTGAGCAGAGCAGATAACAAAAATCTAAGGTTTTTACTATTCAGAATGCAGGTGGGGTGGGGTGGAGTGGGGGCTTAAAAAGAGGGGCCCAAATTTATCTCCAGCTAACTCGCAGTGCTTAAAACTTGGGTTCCAGTTCATCCACGAGCGCTGCATTTATGTCCAGTTGGATTTTTTCTTTTGTACTATAGGATATGAACCGAGCATGATAGTAGTTTTCAAAACTTTTGAAACTTTTACTCATTTGTAAGAAGGTTAAGTTACTCAACAGGGTCACTCCAGCGACCAATGAGCTTCTGGCTCCTTCTTTGACACGATAACCAGACGGTATTAGTTCCTGGAGAAACTTTGACGGGGACTGCCACGTGGCGGCCATTTAAAAAAATGTAATTAGCTGTACTATGTGTTGAGGTTCGCTCTCAGCTACCATACCAAAGTTCAGCTCAATAAGGCAAAAATAAATAAATAAAATGTCAGTGGGTTAGTCATTTTTTTTAACCTATAGTGGCCATCTTGGATTTTTTAATTTATTTATGTAGTGATGGGGAACATTCTCAGCTATAACTACCTCAAATTTCAGCTCAGAATGTGTAAAAATAGCTGAGTTAAAGCCATTAAATTTTTACTTTGGTGGCCATCTTGGATTTTTATAACAATTCGGTATTTATTGGGCATTGCTCTCAGCTAGCATCACACAAAAGTTCAGCTTAATATCTCTAAAACAGGCTGAATTAACCATAACTCTTACATCCACAACAGAAATACTGGTGAAAAAATGACAAAAATGCCAACATTTTAATATAATATATAATATGTATGTGAATCCTAAAAGATGTGATGGTAGGAAGAGTTTGTTCGTTAGAGGCTGTAAAGTGTTCTCATGTTTTTCAATGAGAAAAACGGCGTATTTGTTTGCAAGTTACGTCGCCATGGTAACTCGAAAATGCCAATACAAGTAATAGCACACATCACGGTGCTGAGCAGTTCATTCCGATATAAAATTTGTTTGACATTGCAGTTCAGGATGCAGTAAAGTTGTTAGAGGAGCAAGACTCTTTTCAGGTGGATAATAATAGGTGCCTTCAGGCAGTCTCCAGCAATGAACTCTAACATGGATCTCTACTTCACAAAAACAAATGTTTCAGTTTTGATGCTTGTAATAGAAACAACTGAATCTAAATGTGTGGGAGTTTGATGATTTAGGCAAATTAATTCAAATGTTCCCAGCAGGAAGACACCTTTGATGCAGTGAATATGAAACTATTGACATTAATTGTCTGGTTTGGTTCTTACTCGTTAGTTTGACTCCATCACTCTTACCACATTTTTGTTGCACCAGACTTTGCCATCTCTTGGTTATCATTTCCTGTATTTTTTTTTTTACTGTTTGAAAATAATTAGAGCTTTATGAATAATATCGCTGACTAAGTCAAAGCGGAAGTGTGGACTTTTCTATAATTCTCTGTGCTGGTATTTGTCCTCAGTCAGGCAAGCATCAGAACTGGACCAAAGGATAATGGAAGAAGTTTCGTATTGAAAATCTTATGGAATAGTCTGGTAATTATTTCTGCAGAAATGAATAATCATGCCAGATGCTAAATCCATCCATCCATCTATCCATCCATCTATCTATCCATCCATCCATCCATTATCTTTAAATGGTAAATGGACTGTACTTCTATAGCAACTTTCTATTTTATCAAGATACACAACGTGCTTTACAATCTGTGCCCTCATTTACCCATTCATACAGAACTCTACTATATAAATATTCAAGGAAGACATAAATAAGTTAGGTTCTGCCTGTCCCCAAAACAAATGCTGTTTATTTGAATTTGGCTCCCCAGCTGGCCTTGACAGGCCACCTTATTTCAATTCGCCTGGAGGCCCGGTAAATTTGATGCTTTGCCCCCTCCCCTCCCATCCCACCAAGGAAGTCTGCGGACCTATCAGAGGGACCCATCTGAATAAACATTGTGTCATCATTTCAGGACTCTTGGATTCTCTCTGGCGCTGTCATAGGTCGACCTTGGCACCCCTCGAGTGTGCTTACAGATCTCACCAGAGGAAACTGACTGATTATACCATTCTTATCAGAACGCCTACAGTGCCTCTGGAGTGTCCTTGGACACTCTCACTGTTCTTGTAATCTCCCCTCACCTGCAGAATGTTTGCATCACTATGTGCTTATGCGCGGGGTGTTTTTTCCAATCTCAGGCTATCTCTCCTCAGCCAAGGAGTGAGAGTTTGAAAAAAAAAAAAAAAATTATTTGTCTCCAAATCCTATACATATGTCACTTTCATTACTTTTTGTCAGTCTAAACAGGTCTCACTTGTAAATGAGTCTTCGAGGCTCATATTTATGTATCTGTATAAATAAAGATTGAATGAAAAAAAATCTCTACAAAGACTAATCAGTGCTTTAGATTACATTCATACATTGATGGGACACACATCGGAGGCAATGAGAGGTTCGTTGTCTTGCCCAGGGACACTTTAGCATGTGACTGCTGGTGGAAACGAACCCTCAACTCTTGCATTGTAGGACGACTGCTCTAACCACTCAGCCACAGCAGCCTCTTTAACCACTTCCTCCATTTTTGGGTCACAGGGGTCACTGGTGCCCATGTCCAGCTATCACTGTGCGAGAGGCGGGAGAACTCCTGGACAGGTCTCCAGTCCATCACACGGACACATAGAGACACACGAGATGAACAATCATTCACTCTCTCACTCACACCTAGGGACAATTTAGAGTTACCAATCAGCCTAACATGCATGTTTTTGGTCTGTGGGAGGAAACTAGAGTACCGGGAGAAAACCCACAGAGAACATGCAAACTCCACCCAGAAAGGTCCCCAGCTGGGATTTGAATCGGCAACCTTGCCACTGAGAGCCAACAGCCTACCAACTGCACCACTGTGCCACCGATATGCTAAATTTATCTTACAATTTGCTTTAATATATTAGTCCTGGTGCTCCAAATCCCTTGATGTGGCCCCTTTAGAGGTCGTGAAGAGCCTTGCCTTATCAGACAGGAGTTGATTTGATGGCAAAAAAAAAAAAAGGGGGACTTAGACCATCTTGGGCATTTGGTGTGAATGTTATGGCTGTCTTACACCAACACCATCCTCTATTATATTTACTCACATGCATTAAGAAAAGTCAGCTGGGATTTTGCTTTAAATAACACACTTTTGATTAATTCCCACTTTTCTTTATAAATAATAACTAGGTTGATTTTAGTAGGTTTAATAAAAAATAAGGAAGTATGGAAAGCACTGTTGCACCAAGGTTAAAAGTGTAATTGTTTCCCCCTTTTAACGGTATTTGGGTAATTTTCCAGAAAGCACCAGGAAAAAAAAAAACAGATGGTCACATAGCGGCATTTCTCCAACGTTCTTCATCTATCCAGTCGTTGAGTTCGCTCCCTTGGTGAATACAGTGCCAACACCTTGACATATCTCCAGTGTGATTACCAAAGCACACTTCCTATTTATCTCCCATTTCACCGAGCCTCGGTTAGCTAGCACGGCTGGCGTGACCTCCGCTGGGCGCACATTAATTTCACCTTGCTGTTTCTATGGCGTCGATTAATAAAAAGTGACTAGGTTTCCAGCAAATGAACACACGCTGATAAATGAGGGCCTGCGCCTAATTGCTTGGTAAATTAAGAGCTCACAATAGTGGCGACGATGTGTGCTGCTTTTAATATTTAAAAACTCATTAAGTGTGGGAACGTCGCGGTTAGTTGGGCAGGCGGCCTCTTGTGATCACCTTTAGGTGCTATTAATGGCCGTGTGAAATGTCAGTAGGAGTTTCAGGTCGGAGGTGGAGCAGCCGATCTGATCAGAGCCGCTTTAAGGTGATTTGAGCCTGCGGATTGCAGCTTTCCTTCTTAATCAACTGCTGGTGAAGGTGAAGGGACAATAATGTTTTTACCATTGTGTGTGTGTGTGCACCATTAGCAAAATATCTCATGAACCACTGGATGAGTTTTAATCAAGCACTCAGAAAGTGATATTTATCTATACATCTAACAGATTTCATCTTGGAGTTAACCCAATTCAAAATGGCCACCAAAGCTAATTGACCTTTGCCTACACAAAACAGGCTATAACTCGAGCAATTTTTCAGACATTAAGATAAACTAGAGAAATTGCATTTCCTGCGAAAATGCAGTGTGAATGGTTTTTGCTGAAGAATTTGCTGAAAAATGGCTAAAATTAGCTAAAAAAAATCTGAAATGTAGCTGATATTGAAGCTAAAATGAAATTACAAGCCTACATTATCAGAAGAAAGCAGAAAGAACACAAATTTGCTTGATTAGGTTTAAAGATTCAGAATTGGCACAAACATTTGGAAATTAGTTAAATAAGAAGCTGAAATTAGCTAAAAAATGTGGAAGTAGCTGAAAAGGTGAACATTAGCATAAACAGCTAAATAGTAGCTGAAATAGCAACAAAAGCTGAAACTAGCAGAAAAAAGCTGAAATTAGCAGAAAGGTGTTAATTACCATGCCATTAAGCACTAAAAACGGCAACAAGGGCAATGAAAGTTAGCAGGTTACCATGAAAAACTTGAATTTATCTGAAAATAGTAGAAATAAGCTAAACATGCTAAAATAACTGAAAAGTTAGAACAAACTTAAATTAGCATAATAAAGTAAACAGAATATGTCTGACCAATTAGACTGAAAGAAGCAAAAATGAGCACAAAAAAATGGACATTATTTTTTAAAAAAGAGCTGAAATTAGCAAAACTACAGCTGAAAGTAGCTAAAAAAGCAAAAAGAAGCTTAAATTACCAGAAGGAAGTGAAAAGAGCACATTTTGCTTAATTAGATTCGAAATAAGCAGAATTGGCACAAACATTTGAAAATTTGTTAAATAAAAAGCTGAAATTAGCAAAAAAAAATAGCTGAAAAGTAGTTGAAAAGGCAGAAGCAAGCTTAAAGTAATAGAAAGAAGTGGAAAGAGCTTAAATTAGCTTAAAATGTGGAAGTAGCTGAAAAGGCTAAAATTAACATGCAAACAGCTAAATAGTAGCCGGAATAGCAGAAAAAGTTGAAACTAGCAGAAAAAAAGCTGAAATGAGCATAACAAGTTAAAAAAATTAGAAGAAGTTAATTATCATGTCATACCATTTTATTTAAAAGCACATAAAACAGCAACAAGACCAAATTAGCTAAAAATTCTAAAATAGTAGCTAAAAAGTTAGAACAAGCTTAAATTAGCATAAGAATTATGTGGAAATCTGAAAAAACACATGTTTGCCCAGTTACACTGAAAGAAGCAGAAATGAGCACAAAACTATCTTTTAAAAATGCTGAAATTAGTTAAAAAAAAAACTGCTGAAAGTAGCTAAAAAAAAAGGGCAGAAAGAAGCTTAAATTACCAGAAGGAAGTGAAGAGAGCACATTTTTGCTGAATTAGACTGAAAAAAGTAGAAATGAGTGGAAAAAAATGTGGAATTAGCTGAAAAAGCTAAAATTAGCATAAAATAGCCAAATATCAGCTGAAATGACGGAAACTAGTAGAAATAAGCTGAAATGACTATAACCAGCTGAAATTAACAAAAAGAAGTTAGAAGCACAAAACAGCTGAAACAAACAGCTGAAAGTAGCTGAAAAAAGTTTAAATTTGCACAAAGAAGCTGAAAGAAGCTGAACCAGAATGAAATGTGAAAGGAGCAGTAAAAGGTTGTGAACAGATCTAAAGAAATGAAGGCTGTAAAATGAGCTCAATTCATTTTCTGTGAGGAAAAAAAAGTGGCAGAAAAGGCTAAATATGTCAAAAAGCTAAAGTTGCACCAACACCAAAAGTCATAGCAGGATTGTTATGAAAGAGCTGAACGTTTTGAAATATGATTTGTTGAAATAGCCTGAAAACTGCGGGACGAGAAAGACGCCGGAAAATGTACGTAAGAAAAATGGATCACAATAGAGTGATTGCTTCATAAACATTCACACAAATATGGTGTGATAGTAGTCGATGATCATGCAATCTATTGCAACGATGCATGAGACTGCACATGTTGTTATACCCGTAGTCGAGGGTTGCCTGAAATGGCTAAAACTCCTTTTGCCAACATAAGATGCTCTTAGTCTGAAGCTCTGGCATGAAAAGAGACATAATACATGCAATCCTTCAAGGAATGTCAGGCCTTTAGTTTTAGAAACGTATTCCCTCTCATGCTTGTACGCAGGCTGCCTTACATATATAAATGCAGCATTTGGCATCGTCACTAATACCACAGCTGCGCATCCGCAAGTTAAAGAAAAAAGCTTTCATGCAGCATGAGGAATTAAACGCACCTCCTGCTCGAGCACGACAAACATACACATACAACACGACCCAAATGTCATGCACCATTTCAAATCTGGAGAGCAGAGACGAGCAAGCACTGGCAAATATTGAAAGTATTTATTTCACTCCACAGATGAACGGGACGTAATCCTCCAAATATATTTAGCCATGTTATGGATTTGTTGTCACTTAATTTGCATGACAACACACTACCTTTCACAGCGCACAAGGCGGCAATTGCGGCGCCGATATAATCTTTATTATTACTGAGCTGTAATGTGGCGCTACACAGAGGGGGGAAATTGAGCAAGTTAAGCATGGAGTAGTCGCAGACTCTCCGCTTATGGTGATGGATTGCTTTCAGTAATTTCTCCTTATTATGATTGGCCAAGATCAATATTTTAACAGTTTGGTTTCGGCCATCAGTACAGCACTTAATATGCATTATTCATGACCTTTATCAGCATGGAGGGAGGCAGGGATGGGTGGGCTGAGCAGAGAGAAAGGCTGACATTTTTCAGACCGAGGCAGGGCAACTCTGCTCTATCTGGGACATGAATGGGACTGTATAATGGGAGGAAATGGGTGCGTGCGTGTACATGTGGGGGTGTGTGAAAGTGGCTGCTTCTCCGACTGCAGCAGTTTATCTACAAGATGGGAGACTTGAGGTTAGAGGGCTGGTCGGGCCAACATCTACCTCAACTAACCAGTGGGTAGTTTTGTACTCCGTGCACATTATATATATTATTATATATATAGGGTATATATACTATATCACAACCCCTTCCTCCAATCATAC